>NC_091130.1:4951891-5164391 GCF_040183065.1 Periplaneta americana | reverse complement strand
AATAATTAAATCGATAATTAAATCAGTCAATGAATAAGTAAATAAATAAATCAATAAATCAATCAATAAATAAATGAATAAATAAATAAATAAATCGATAAATAAGTCAATAAATAAATCAATCAATAATTAAATCAATAAAGAAATAAATAAATAAATAAAGAAAATGAATCAATCAATAAATTAATCAATCAATCAATCAATGAATAAGTAAATCAATAAATAAATCGCTCAGTAAATCAATCAATAAATAAATCAATAAATCAATGCATTAATCAATAAATAAATCAATAAATCAATCAATCAATAAATAAATAAAATCAATAAATAAATAAATCAATCAATAAATCAATAAACAAATAAATAAATAAATAAATCAATCAATCAATCAATTAATAAATAAAATGATGTTCCTGCATAAACAAGATGATATGGTAGCATAGAAGCAAGCCTGTGCGTTAAAATTTCTGACACAAATACTGAAAAAATGTACGAAAAATCAGTCAAGATATATCTTCTTGATCCGAACTCTGTATCTCCTACATACAAAACCAACACTCCATTTTAAGGTGCGGTTTCTAGTTATGATGCTTCGCTATCAAGTCCAGATATCACGGCTATCTCGAAATTGAGCCAGGAAAGTCCCAGCGCCACAAATCAAACCCAATATGACTGTCCCCATATCGAGACGTAAACTATGCAAGTTGCTATGAAGTATGTATGTCCACTCGCATCCGAGGATTCACAGTTATGGAAGAATCGAGGCGACATCAAATCAAATACAACCCTCCAAGTAGTATACGAGGAACGAGGATAGGGGTTGCATCCCTCAAAACAAGAAGGCACGATATGGGCTTGTGTACGCCGCGCCATATCCCGTCATGCTCTGCGCTGATAAATATATCTGTTCTTTTTTCGATTTCTTGTGGAAGAATTGCGTACGTTCGTTCCCTATATCTTATCCGCAAGGAACATGGAAATGGCTGTAGGAGATAGAGCGTGTGCGGTATGGTGTGTATCAACACAACTGGGTACAGTCGGAGCAGAATTTTAGAGTTACTTCCCAGAAAACCCGAAAGAAAGTGTTCTGATTCACAGAAAATTGTCTGTACATAATTATTCTTCTTGCTCATTATTATCCAGAAAAGATGCCTGATATTAAAATATACAATGTGGCACAGAAATTGTATTGTATTGTATTGTGTTGTATTTATTAACATTCCATGGTATTCATACATGCTTACAGCTAGAATATGGAACAAGTCAAAAAACTTAATACTATTATAAAATCTTAATTTATAGTCACAGTCTAGATGAAATATATACAGACGAGATTTACAATATAGTCTACTAGTACAACACAAAGTTTTAGTATCAATTTCATGAAGTGTTATTGAATGTCATGAATTCACCTACAGAATAGAAGGCGTGAGAAATTAGGTACTTCTTTAATTTGGCCCTAAATAATTTTATGTTTTGACTTTCATTTTTTATGTCGATAGGGAGGCTATTAAAAATTTTTACTGCCATATAACGCACTCCTTTTTGATAGCACGATAGACTTGCCGATGGAGTATGAAAGTCATTTTTTGACGTGTATTTATGCTATGAACTGTTGAATTAGTTACAAAGTTTTCACGATTATATACGAGGAAGATTATTAATGAAAAGATATACTGACAAGCCATGGGCATTATTTGTAGTTTTTTGAAAATAGTCCTACACGATTCCCTAGATTTCGCACCTACTATTATTCTAATTACTCTTTTTTGTAATAGAAATATACTGTTACTATCTGTGGAATTTCCCCAGAATATTATTCCAAAACTCATTACCGAGTGGAAGTATGCAAAGTATATTGTTTTTAAGGTATTGATATTTACTATCTTTTGCATAGATCTAATAGCAAAACAAGCTGAATTTAGTTTGGGGGTAATTTCTTTAATATGATTTTTCCAATTTAACACATTATCGATTTTTAAGCCAAGAAATTTGGTTGTTGTTGTTTCTAATAGGGATCTATTGTTAATTATTGGGCTAGAAATTTGCGACGTTGAATTTGGACAGGATTTAAATTGAATTATGTTAGTTTTGTTACAATTTAATACTAATTTATTGACTGAGAACCAGTCACATATTTTGAAGAGAATTTCCTCTGTTGAGGATTGGAATGTGTTGGAGTTATTGGCTGTAAGTACTATACTTGTGTCATCTGCAAATAATATGGGATGACCTACATCTTTAGAAGGGGGGCAAGATGGTTTTAAACACTAGAAAAAGTAGGGGACCTAATATTGATCCTTGAGGAATTCCAATCTGTTGACAAAATGGGAAACATTACTAATTGTAAAACTGAAATAATTATTGTACAAAGTAACATAATGACGTGTTCAGAGTGCTGCATTGAAGTTAAATCGCTCGCTTGAACTCGGTCGAATGTCGCACGCTCGAGTGAGATAAGATCGGTCGTGATACGCTCGTAATAAATAGAAGCACAGTACAAGGTCATCTCACCGACATGTCTTATCTTGTATGGAAGGCGACAGATACGATACACATATGTTTTGCTCACACGGTAAAAATAAGGCTTTATTTTCTGCGTTTATGATAAACGTTTAATGGAACAGTCAATGGAACGTACCAAAACAGTTATAAATAAAATTAGTATGAAAAACTTCGATATAAGTTATTATTCCTAATTAATAATTATTCAATATTTGATTTACCACATATAAAATATGATAGGTCCATACATAGTGTTCCGCCTATATACGGCGACAATGTAGAGACGTTTTACAGAATATTATTATATAGCAGTAGATTAATAACAATATTAGTACAGAGATAACGTCACAGAAAATATAATAAAACGAATAATCATGCTGCACAACTGTTACAGACGCAAAGATTGATACACTAATTATTAGAGTTTATTATTATTATTATTATTATTATTATTATTATTATTATTATTATTATTATTATTATTATTACTAGAAAACTTGATACAGTTCTTGCATTATCGTGATTGTGTTCTCCGTTTATAATAATTACATTTACATCCAATAACATCTATCAGATGTGGCAAAAACAAAATCACTCCTGTGTAGAAAAAAAAAAAATTACCTACAACATTTATATTACATTTTAAAACAAGTTTTGTAGTTGTACTATGGAGAGGTTAGTTAAACACTGCAAAGTTTTGAAATGATAAACATCTATGATGTTACTACACAGTTCATCACTGTAACAAGAACGAATGTCTAACGCTCGGCTTATACCGCTCGAGGATTTATCGCTCGCGACAATTTTACCCATCATGCATGTGCGCCACCTATCGGATTATGCTATGAACTACTTGGCGCTCGAGCGAAAACGAGTCGATGCAGACCTCTGGACGTGTTCCTTCCAAGATGTTCGTACCTGGGTGACCTTTTTCATTTGTATTGTTAGGTTGGCAGTACATATTTCCCTTTTTTACAGCTAGAAATACCCACCTTTTGTCCCAAATCTTCTACTGAAGAACAGCATTCAGTCCACACCTGTGGAATAACGGTTAGCGCGTCTGGCCGCGAAACCAGGTGGCCCGGGTTCGATTTCCGGTTGGGGAAAGTTACCTGGTTGAGGTTTTTCCGGAGTTTTCCCTCAACCCAATATGAGTAAATGCTGGGTAACTTTCGGTGCTGGATCTCGGACTCATTTCACCGGCATTATCACCTTCATCTCATTCAGACGCTAAATAAACAAAGGTGTTGATAAAGCGTCGTAAAATAACCTACTAAAATAAATATAAAAAGCAGCATTCAATAGACGTGGTTGCGACGATAATGGCCAGCCCTAAAAGTCAGTGAGCTATGTGATTCAAGAAAGTGGTATCAGTAGAGAATTTGTTCGTTCGCTGAATATTGAAATCTGCACGTTTTCACCCCTACAAATTAGGCCTACTTCCACAGCTCTTCTTCCATTATATGTAGGACACACACTTCTACTTTCGTTGATAAAGCCATACCAACCGCCTTGAAACCTCGATAATAATTTATGGAAACGTCGGCTAGGTTAGCGAAGTCGGTATAGCGCTGGCCTTCTGTGCTTAAGGTTGCGGGTTCGACCCCGGCCCAGGTCCGCTTCATTTGTAATGTTCGATACTATGATCATATCTCACCTTCTTTCAAGAAGTTATCATGGCTTAGGTTACATGAGAGGAGAAATCTGCACTCACTTTCTCTCTTATATCGAATTATGCACACTTCATCCCCCTATTATTTATTCGCTCGTTTTCATACTCTCTCTCGCTATCATAATATTAATACTCGATCACAACGCGATAACACGCTAGAAATTCCACTTCACGCATCGTCTCTGTATTCCTCATCCTTCACTGTTGCTACCTCTCGTCACTGGAACTCTCTGCCGCCTGAAGTCAAGGGCTGCCGAACATTGAAATCTTTCAAATCCAAGTTAGAAAATTATCTTATGACGAGTTGCCAAACTAACTTACTATTATGACAAGTGTTGTATTGCATGTTTCCACGTTTTCACATTTTTTTTATGTTCTAATGATATTCAACTTATTTTATATTTTTGTTTTCATATTTTCCGATAATGTTATATCTCTAATGTGATAAGTTGAGCTATATATAATCTTAATTTTCCTTATTGTGTGTACTTAGAAATATTGTATTCACTGTATACTTTGTACTGCACTATTTTATTACTAATATTACTATTATTATTATTATTATTATTATTATTATTATTATTATTATTATAATCATCATTATTAATATTCTTATTTTATTATTATTATTATTATTATTATTATTATGAATAATTGTCTTTTTTTTGTATGCCTCATTTATTTTGACCTGCTGTTCACATATTATTATGCTTTTTCCTTTCTTTCTGTATGTTATATATTATGTCCGATTTCTTCTTATTTGTTGTTTATTTTTTATTATTATTATTATCTTATTTAGTTTTGTGTGTAAAATTGTAGTGTAATTTGTAAATTTGTAACGCAGTCTTTACTCCTGGTTGAGTGTTAGAGAAGGCCGTATGGCCTTAACTCTGCCAGGTTAAATAAATCATTATTATTATTATTATTATTATTATTATTATTATTATTATTATTATTATTATTATTATTATTTAAGTGTGTTTAAATGCGACAGGCTCATGTCAGCAGATTTACTGACATGTAAAAGAACTCCTGCGGGAAAAAATTCCGGCACATCCGGCGACGCTGATATAACCTCTGCAGTTGCGAGCGTCGTTAAATAAAACATAATTTAATATTTTTTTAGGGAAACGGTTTATTTCATACTAAAAACCAAATAGTAGCAGCTTTATTTTTCCTGGTAAAGTTAAGGCCATAAGGCCTTCTTTTCCACTCAGCTAGTTTTAAAGCATACACATAAGCTACATAGAACATATAAAATAACAGAATGCTAAACAACATACAAATAGGCATCTACTAAATTACATAAAATAATTTGAATAAGTACATTTATCAAAATTAGTCATATAAGATAATATACATGAGTAGGTTAACACTTTCATGCTGGCCTTCTATGCCCAAGGTTGCGGGTTCGATCCCGGGCTAAGTCGATGTCATTTAATTGTGATTAAATGCGACAGGCTCATGTCAATAGATTTACTGGAATGTAAAAGAACTCCTGCGGGACAAAATTCCGGCACATCCGGGGACGCTGATATAACCTCTGCAGTTGCGAGCGTCGTTAAATAAAACATAACACTTTCATTTTTTTAACTTGGTTGTTTAACGACGTTGTATCAACTACTAGATTGTTTAGCGTCGATGGGATTGGTGATGGCGAGATGTATTTGGCGAGATGAGGCCGAGGATTCGCCATAGGTTACCTAACATTCGCTTTACGGGTGAGGGAAACTTCTAAAAAACCAAACTAGGTAATCAGCCCAAACGGGAATCGAACCCGCGCCCGAGCGCAACTCTAGATCTGCAGGCAAGCGCCTTAGCCTACTGACAACGGAACGGCCAACATTGGAAGGTTGCATAGGACCTTAAATTTTGTACACTGGTATGTCTTATTAGTGTAAAGGCTCATTCACAATGAAAATTAAACATGACGTAAGCGTTAACTTAACGTTACGGTAAAATCAAGAAGTCATACCATCATTCACGTTGGGAACATAAACATAACAGCAAACATACTTGGTAACCATGGAAACATAACAACGACGCCATTTCCTCATATTCTGTCGTATACTTCAGCGCTCCACGATTGTGTTCTGTTTGCAAATCACGTAAGCATAAGCATGAAAGTTTGGACTGCAAACGTTCATGTTAACGTCTCACGGCAATGTTTGGATTGATGGATGGGTAGGTAGGTAGGTAGGTAGATGAAATGTCATCCAGCGATTTACAGCCATATACAACGTCAGAGTAGATATATAATACATGGCTACTACAATATGAATAAATGTAAGAATAAAAAAAATAATAAATATACAATCACCAGATAATCACAAAAACAGGTTAAATGTTTTAAAAGAAATAGTATAAAATCAGGTTAAAATGTACAGATTTGTCAATTACATGAGGTTAAAACAAATAGTATCTAAAACGTAATATTGCTAAAATCATTGACAATGTAGATTGGATTTGCCATCAAAGTCCTTCTCACCATCCTTCTGAAAGTAAAATATGGCGTGTTTCTTATATGCAATGGTAAAGAATTATAAAGCTTATAAGATATGGAAATAAAACTATTGCTTGCAGTACTATATTTATACTTGGTGAAATATATGTCAAGTCTGGAATGGGTAGAATAATTATGAATGAATGAACAAGTAGAAGATTATGCACATTACGCTTAACATACAGAAGGCAATCGAGAACAAATATTGTCGGCAACGTAAGTATTCCTAGCTGTACAAAAAGTGGTTTACAATGAGTTCTAGAAGAGACACCACAATTAATTCTCACTGCTCTCTTTTGAAGGGTAAACAACTTAGAAATGTCAATGCTTATGTGAATCATTGTGAATGATCCCATTTGGTAGCCTGGGCGCAAACTTCTGTGTTTATGTTACGGTTATGTTTAATTTTCATTGTGAATGGGCCTTCAGATGTGCAAAAAGGAAAGTTGCGAAAATAATATGCAAGATATTAAAACGATGTTCCGAATATCGCTGTGAATCTAGTAGTTGCGGAGCCTTTTGAGTGTAGCGTGTTGCAGAGACGAGGGAGAAACAAGGCTGGAAGTCACGTTTGTAAACGGCAGAGTTAAATAGGGTCTATCATAACGAACAAAATATGAACTGATTTCATGGAATTAAACAAACTCAAATTGGTAAGGTATGTTCATTTGTCTGACAAATAAAAACCTATAACAGTATATTTTACAATAAATACACAAATACAATATAAAACTAACCGACAAGCACTGCCAAAGGAACATATTTTGTGCACCCCTCTGTACCTGACTATGGGAACAACGTAGTTTCTAAAGTGGCATGAGGAGGGGAAGATTTCAAATAACATTTGATATAAACCTAAGTAATGTTGAGTTGCATTTTAGATTATAATTGAAATGTGCTATATCAATGTAAATTTTGAATTCTTAAAACTTTGTTTGTTGGTATATAAAGTATTAAAATGTGTTTTTATGTTTTATAAGTTGGCAATCTTAGTAACGTTTGTACAGTGGAGACCTATAGGCCTAATTGTATCGAATAGTATGATAACAGTAACAGAAGATACACTATATAATGTTATTGGCATATGTTGTAGATTATTATGTTTTTACACCCCTTATCTATACTAATAATAAATCTGTAGCCGAAATTTTTCTGGTAATTTTCGATTTTCCAAAAATAATTGGTCCTAACATATATAATTAACCACCCTGAAACCGAAAATCGCTTTTTTGACATTTTTGTTTGTATGTCTGTCTGTCTGTATGTTTGTTACCTTTGGAATATAAATTAAGTTCGTTGTAACTTAGATTTTAGGCTATATGGCATTCAAAATACATTATTTAAAAGGGGGGTTATAAGGGGGCCTGAATTAAATAAATCGAAATATCTCGCTTATTATTGATTTTTGTGAAAAATGTTACATAACAAAACTTTCTTTAACAATAATTTTCGATAAGTTTTACTCCTTGAAAAAGTTTGATAGGACTGATATTTAATGAGATAAATGAGGTATTAAATTAAAATAACTGCCATCTAAGGCCGTGTAATGAATTAAAAAACAAATGATTTCGTCTATAAGGGGCCTTGGACAGCAACAATCGAAAGCTATGAAAGATAGCCTACAGAGAATGTTTCTGTGTTTGTATGAAGTAATACTGGAAGCTAAATTAACCGATTTGTATAATTAATTATTATTTCACCATTGGAAAGTGTAGTTTCTCTAGATGGACATAATGCTATAATGTTATTACAGTAACTTCTGATATAATATAATATAATATAATATAATATAATATAATATAATATAATATAATATAATATAATATAATATAATATAATATAATGTAATTTAAGTTATTTGAAGGGTTCACAACCATAGTGGGCCAAGCGCCATTTACTGAATACGTAGAAAACAAGGGTTAAAATTAAGTTATTACCATAATTCAATGGAAACCTATAACAAGTAAAATAAAGTATTCACATTAAATCTAAATGATGTCAATCTTCATTAAACTATGGTTGCATGTAATATTTAAGAAACATGTTAAAGGAATTGTCATTGCACCAAATGAGTGTCTCTGGGCCAAAATGATCGAATTTTAATTATTTGGATGCAATTTAAATTAAGTAACATATTATACGATTTATCCTTCAATCAAACACGAATGTTCCCTGGATCAAATGTCCTATTTTAATTGTGTAATTACTTTATATTTATTTCTAACGGGTGCAGCGGAGCGCACAGGTACGGCTAGTAACAAATAAAATATATTATGTAATACACTTAATTTGTTGTTTAAAATATAGTAAGTGAACGACTTTACTCTGCAATATTTTAAACCCGATCTTAAACTAAAAATTCAATGGTGATCAACTTTGCCCTATTTAAGCAGGTAAGTTCGGTCACAAGTCAAATAAAAAAAAACAGGTTTTTATAGATTGTAGTTCAATTCTTGTAACGTGTCTTCATAAGTGAAGGATATGACGACAAAATGCTATTTTCTGAGGAACTTCGCTCCATTGCATAACCTCAATATCATTAAAAAATTGCAAAATTTTGATCGACTTTACCCTCTTCTACGGTACATAACTTGTTTTTTTTTAGGGTTCCGAAACCGCCAGCCCTATAAATGAATTAAATATTTTTACTTTATTGTTTATGAGAGATAAAAATTACTCTGCCTATATTCATACACCTAGAAGTATCTGTTGAGAATCGAACTTAGATCTTGTTAGACAAGAGCCATTAGTTGATAACCAGCTAGTTTGATCTAACCGTACCGCCCATGTATCCCGGACATCCGATTTACCACACACAAAATTAATTCCAATGAAATTCCTGCACAGTTGAATTGTTTCAGTGTTTTGAATAACACTTTGTAACATTATAAAGTTTTATCCTACACACAATTCACTCACTCAACACCTCAGTATCAAGTTTCCAAAACTTTGTAATTGAACACTTGCACAGCAGATATTCGTCGTGTTTGGTATTTGTGGTTGGCTGGATGCAATTCCATCGCATTAAACTGTGCCTTTTTATTAACTCCTGATAGCATTTGTATTTTACAACAGTCTTACGTCACGCAAAACAGACTTTTACTGTATGCAGGTCATGGAATATAATATATCTGATGCTAAAACAGGAAAGGTAATTGCTGCTAAGTTCATTTTATGTCCGTAATTAATTTAATTTCAACATTGGAGTCGGTTTGCCCGTATCACGTCGTGTTAGGTCAGTGATGTCAAAGCAAGCGCATTTTTCTGACCTTGATGTCGTGCGCGGGCAGCAAGCCCTAAGTATGGAAAGAGGAAGGGTTGTGTATATGAATAAGCAACCTGTTGGATTAAGAAAACAGTGGTGCACAAACTTCAAACGGAATGTGAAATTTTATGTCGTAATTTTTATAATGGCTTCTTTCTGTTTAATATTATCTATATTGTCTGTAAAACAAAAGTACTAACACTGATTTCTTAATATTGCAGTTGTGTTTTAAATCTTAATAACATAATAGAGAGTTAAGAAGGAATATTCACTTAAATTCCATAGTAGTATAATATTATACTGTATTAAGTGGATGAAACACATCATTCATAAAGAAAGTTATATTCCAAAGAAAGAGATTGAGTATGACATAATAAGTTGGAATTTATATTGATGGTATCTTTAGCCTTACAAAAGTAATCAATAAACTAATCAAAACAATATTACAGTACAAAGCAAAGTTACCTAGGTGCTGTATATGTTTTAAGTCTAACTAATATTACATAACAAAACTCTTATCGCATTATGCTTTTAAAGTGATATTTGTGAACAACTTCCTATCATCAGAATATTAAATTATTTTCTCGAAATCTGCTGAAGCTATAGAGCTGACATTTTTACAACACATGGGCACGTATCTTTTTCTTATGATGTAAAAGTAGTTGCTTTGTTAATTCATTTCCTTACAAACAATTTCCATGCGAATATTTTCAAAAATTTCAATACACTATCTTTAGTAATACGTATTTACGGTATATTAGATTTACGAAAACATTCTGTAAGGCTACTAAATAAATAGGCCTAAACCTAAAAATTTCACTTTTCTACACGAAAAGTTGAGAAAACATTTCTTTTGATTAAAAAAATCAAACTTGTGAAAAATTAGCATTAAAATTAGAACTTATATTCTTATAATGTACTATACTTCTCAGGCAAATCTAGTTTTAATAAGTTCTCTTCCCTTTATCTATTGAATCAGTGCTGGCCATCCCTTAATATAGCTCGACCAAGCGGCATATACCACCTCTTTCGTCTGTCTCTTTCCTTTCCGCTGTAAAGCGCTCAGGCTCTCCTGGGCTCTAAAGCGCGCGCTTGCTCCTGTGGGTATCAATTGACATGCCTGTGTTAGGTGGATAATGCTAGTTAACAAAATGTACTCCATAGAATAACTAGCCAATATTGGTACAAACACAAATTCTAGGTAACTTAGCAACAAAATGAATTTTTACATCATGCTAGGCCTTGAATACTATAATGGACTTTATTTTCAAAACTCCCGAACTTAAGTAACTATTTATTTCAACTGAATTTAATTTAAACAAAAACACGTCAATTTAGATGTTGAGTGAGAAATTTAAAACGTGTGTTAATTACATTTTAGGTTTCACCCCTCATCTCCCAACGCCTTTCAAATTTCATATAACACTCCTATATTGTGATACTTAAATCTGAAAGAGTATTAAATTATTTATACATCTTATTCATTTGTTTCACATATTTTGTTTTCTATCGTCGCCTGGAAACCTGGATTGTACAGGGACATAATTTTATTTTTACTAACATTTTTAATATTAACCTTTCTATATCTTTGGATTAACGGTTGAGAACCGGAAACACCGTTTGCTACCCCCTTCCACGACTGGAGTTTGATGATACTGGCGTAAAATACAAACAAATCACTTTACTAGGTATAGGAGGGAAGAAAAGTAGGTCATCCTTTTACGTAAACTAGGAAATATCGCAATTTTAAGTTTCATAATTTTCATTAGGTTTTCGTTTAATCAAAATACAGTACAGTATTAACAATAAATGTTTTTACTCACGAACTGAATTATCCATGTGAACGTATACATTATGCAGTGTATATTTTCTACTGTCTACAACACATTAGTGTACAATATAGAGAATGAAGTTAAATTGAAAAATAATCATAATATGGATATTTAAACACATTTTTTAAAATGGTGGCCGTTCATTTCGATATAGGCTTCAGTTCTTTTGTGCATATTATCGCACTATAGACTATTGCATCTAATTCCAATTACCAGTTTCGTCCTTCGTACGAGTAACTCATGTTAAAATAATTCTGTACCTACTCTATAAAAGAGTACCTTACGTACTGTAAATTCTATATTCACTTCTGCCCGACTCGCACAGATAAAATTACTCAGACATGCTATCTACTGTCCGTCCAAGTGGTTTTGTCACAGGGTCGTAGAAAGGGGGGAAATCACGTGACAGTTAATTACTTAACGAGGCCCATTTATTTAAGTTATTTTAAACAGTTGTATAATATTACGTAGACGTCCAATTCCTAACATAAAATAATGTTTTCAGAAAAGAGCTAAGACAGCCCTGCCACTTGCCTTTATAGAGGGGCGAGCAGAAGCAGGTGGGGGAAGTCGGGATACGACGTAGGCAAACGGACGACAGTACCTGTGCGAAAATATGATTGAATATTGAAAGCTCTTTCGTCACTGGAAAACGCGAACATATTTCTGAAATGTACTATACTTACTGACTCAGTACTGTTTACTAGGTCCTATATGCGGCCTTGGTTCTGTGTGGAGGACAGTTGGAACTTCATTAGTAGTAGGAGTGAAAGTGAAGTACATTAATAAACTCAGGTACAATAAAAATTGAATTAAAAATAAAATGATGTCCCTGTAGTTATTGTCATTTAGGTGTTGTAAGATGATAACAGTTTATTTCCTAAATTTAGTCACCGGTAATTGAATTTATTAAATTAAATGTTCAAAATGTGCTCCATTGTTGGGTATACAGTAATACAATCTATTTAGGAACTCGTCTACATAATATTTCCATGGTATAAAAAACAATCAAATACTATATTTTTTAATTATGCCCCGTAAAGATTCGATATTTGGTTTTCAATCGTGACACTACTCGAGACACATGTAGGCTCCATTTCTATGTCTCGCTACCTAAACACAGAGTATGCTATGGACAAAATGAAAACACGGACATTTCCTCAATCCTTCAACTGTAATTGGCATTATTTTTAATTGGTATTGCGTCATCAACTTCACAGTTCTGCCAACCTGTGCATTATTAGATCCGTTCAGAGCAAAAGTGGTGTAAGTCAAATCGTGTAATGAGGTTTAAATTAATAATTCTGTAAAATACAGCGCTAAGTAGCAATTAATATGTCCTTCTTGCTGTCCACTGACTACTAATAGTTTAAATAAATTATAATATCAATTGCTACTTTGCGCTGTATTTTACAGAATGTTTATTTTAACCCTCATTACCCATTTTTGACTTACACCATTTTTGCTCTGACCGGCTCATTTATGAAATGATCCTCGTAATTACAAGTCACCTTAATTAATTAGGTACATGTTAATTTTAGCTACATATCAACTAATATGACAACATTGCACCTACATTTCTTTTAAACCTCCCTATGGTAGATATAGACGTAATATTTATAATAATAATAATAATAATAATAATAATAATAATAATAATAATAATAATAAATAGTTTGTTTTATAGAGACGTAACGGTAAAAACCCAGTGACATTCTACAAAAATTAAAATTTCACAATAATGCCAACGAAGTGAAATCTCATCTACAGTTTGTGGAATCGAACCATGGTCCCCTGGATTTGTGACCAAAAACGTTAGGACTTTTATCTTCAATACTGCTTAGAATTAACAACCCTTCAACATCGGGCACCCTCTACAACTTATGAGGGTTCTTGCATCACTGTTACAAATTGTGGTTACCAAACAATACGTGCGTGATTCGTTTTTCATCTCGACTGTACGCTTAGAGTGGGTAGTTTTTTTTTATACAAAGTACTTATTTGCAAGGGAAAAATGCTACAAGGAGATGAATCCCACATACAGAAATGGGGAGGGCCTGACTATCAGGAGGGAGTGTGGTATCTAATGGCACTTCTCGGGAAATAGACCCCACCCCTTGATACTAAACCATAAAGGGTGGAGAGGGGGTTGTGGTATCTCGTAAAATTGATGTGAATGCGTCCCCCACATCAGCTAGAATTAGTCGTCATGCATCTCTAGGGTGCCAATTTAAATTCGCCACCACCCTCTCCACGATTGCGTAGCGATATTGTCGCAGCAGATTCTGTCTTGCAGACGTCATGTCTAGGGCTGTAAAGATAGAAGGTGTCACAGTCTTTCCCATGTCTTGGGGTTTATTTTATCCATCTGTGTAGAGAAGCGTTGTAGCAGAAAGAAATGGGTAATTCAAGCCCAAGGGATGAACTTGTTCCGACACGATCTACGCCTGTCTGTCTATCTACATACCAACTTTTCTGTGTACATTTTTTCTGCTACACAATAAACCTTTTAGAAGTCCCTTGTAACGGTGCATTTGCTCTTGCACAGATGGTATATTATGCAATCGTAGAGGCACAGTTTTAGCATACCGCGGTTGTGGGTTTGAATTCTGCCCTCAGCATGCATGGTTTTAATGTGAAATGTTTATATGCATGACATTCCAGGGACCTGGTCACACTTTCCTTTAATACTGTCACGTCATTAATTCCAGAAGACATTTTATGACTGAAAAAATATGTTTGAAACAAAGTACTTTCAAATCCAGCCAGCATCGATAAAACATAATGGGGAAAGAAATGAATGTGGCATTATAATATAGTCATTACTATTCCTAAAAAATTGGGGTGATTAATAAAGACAGACATTGTTAACTCTCGAAACTTAGCTGCTCTACATATCTAGGGTCTCTTTGACCCCAAAAATATTTGTTGTTAATAATTAGGATTGGAATTGAACGGGTTACATCAGCTGCTTGTCTATGCGGATGACGTGAATATGTTAGGAGAAAATCCACAAACGATTAGGGAAAACACGGGAATTTTACTGGAAGCAAGTAAAGAGATAGGTCTGGAAGTAAATCCCGAAAAGACAAAGTATATGATTATGTCTCGTGACAAGAATATTGTACGAAATCGAAATATAAAAATTGGAGACTTATCCTTTGAAGAGATGAAAAAATTAAAATACATGGGAGCATCAGTAACAAATATAAATGACACTCGGGAGGAAATTAAACACAGAATAAATATGGGAAATGCGTGTTATTATTCGGTTGAGAAGCTTTTATCATCCAGTCTGCTGTCAAAAAATCTGAAAGTTAGAATTTATAAAACAGTTATATTACTGGCTGTTCTTTATGGTTGTGAAACTTAGACTCTCACTTGGAGAGAGGAACAGAGATTAAGGGTGTTTGAGAATAAGGTTCTTAGGAAAATATTTGGGGCTAAGAGGGATGAAGTTACAGGAGAATGGAGAAAGTTACACAACACAGAACTGCACGCATTGTATTCTTCACCTGACATAATTAGGAACATTAAATCCAGACGTTTGAGATGGACAGGGCATGTAGCTTGTATGGACGAATCCAGAAATGCATATAGAGTGTTAGTTGGGAGGCCGGAGGGAAAAAGACCTTTGGGGAGGCCGAGACGTAGATGGGAAGATAATATTAAAATGGGTTTGAGGGAGGTGTGATATGATGATAGAGACTCGATTAATCTTGCTCAGGATAGGGACCAATGGTGGGCTTATGTGAGGGCGGCAATGAACCTCCGGGTTCTTTAAAAGCCAGTCTTGTATAGCTTTACTTTGTATATAATGTATTTTTTCTGTGTTTATTTCTATTGCTGTATTTGTATACCTGGTGTTGTGGAAGAGAAGGCCTGATGGCCTTAACTACACCAGTATAAATAAATAAATAAATAAATAAATAAATAAATAATAGAAAGAAAAGTACGACAAAGATGTCCTTCATCGTCTGCCCTCTTCAACATTTACTTGAAGAATTAAGTGCAGTGATGTTTTCAGAACATGGGAGGCGTGATAGTAGGAGGAAGAATAAAATTTATAAGATTTGCTGTTAATATTCGTTGTTAACAGAAGAGATGAAAATAAGGCAAATGTTACTGGAGTTACTTTGAACAGTATGGGGTGAAGATAAACGCAAACAAGATGAAGATCATGGTTATCGGAAGAAAAATAAAGAAGATAAACTTGCGAATTCTAAATGAGGCAGTAGAGCAAGTGGACAGCTTCAAATACTTGGGGTGTACTATAAGCAGTAACATGAGCTGCTGCCAGGAAGTCAAAAGGAGGATAGCAATGACAAAGGAAGCTTTTAATACAAAAAGGAGCATCTTCTACGGACCTCTGGAAAAAAACTAAGGTAGAGACTAGTGAAGTGCTTTGTGTGGAATGTATCATTGTATACATTTTTTTTATTTTCCTCTAGGTTTTCGGTCCACACCTGTGGAGTAACGATTAGCGCGTCTGGCCGCGAAACCAGGTGGCCCGGGTCCGATTCCCGGTCGGGGCAAGTTACCTGATTGAGGTTTTTTCCTGGGTTTTCCCTCAACTCAATATGAGCAAATTCTGGGTAACTTTCGGTGCTGGACCCCGTACTCATTTCACCAACATTACCACCTTAATCTCATTCAGACGCTAAATAACCTAAGATGTTGATAAAGTGTCGTAAAATAACCTACTAAATTAATCTAGGTTTTCGGTGATTGTTCATAGCAGTCCAGTCACAAAAAAAAATTCATTTTTTGAAATATTTATTTGCATTAATTACAATGACTTGGTGATAAGCAGCCTGAAGAACTGTGGCGTATACAGTGTTGCCAACTCGATTCCTAAAATCCCGCTATGAAACAGTGCAGAAACCTCTGAATTGCTATTTCCAATGTAAAATGACATGATTTTGCTCCAGTTATAGCTAAAATACCCACTAAATCTCTATAAGTTTACTTGGAATACACATTGCATAGATTTTTCCCGATAAACCAACACTGAAAACCGCCAGATCTAGCTGGAAAACAGCTGAATTGGTAACAATGGTGGTATATACTCATATTCTAATTTTTTTACTTTTATTTTTCAGACCTACTGATAGTTTTTATTGCAGCAAATAACAATTAATTATTTTTTATATTAAGAACGTAACAACGCTTTGCGTAGGGACACGTGATCTATTACACTTCCGGTTTGTTCCGATGTGCTAGAGTGAAAGTATTCAGGAGGCCGTGCACTGGTTGGTAGCGTATCCTGGCAACGCTGAGCTAACTTGAAGATATTAGGAGGCCGTGCGACTGTAGAGTTACACACTGGTAATAGAGAGTTTGATGTGTGTTGAATTTGTGTCGTAACTCAATAACCGCGGCATTAATTCAGCGTGTCACAATAACGATCGTCAGTTGGTAATTGTCTTGTATGAATACAGCGGTAATAGAGCTCGTAAACGATATACTCTTATTACTGAACCCTCATTGCGCCCAAGGCAAATTGCATTACGCTTTGGTGTTATGTGCTGACAATTCCTTGCAGTTCATGTATTGTCCACATTTGTGTGTATCTGTACTTTTGTGCGAATAAAGGACGGATAGTTGGATAGGCGGATATGTGTATGGTTGGGTAGATATGTGGGTGAATGAGTGACAATACGTAAGTTCGGTACATTGATGATTGCATGTATCTATGGATAGAACAAGTGAGACTGGTTTGGTGTGTGGATGACTTAGGGAAGAATGGATAGATAAATAGATATGTATGTAGTAGTGGTGTTGGTGTTGGTGTTGGTGTTGGTGTTGGTGGTGGTGGTAGTAGTAGTAGTAGTAGGTTTATTTTGCCTGGCAGAGTTAAGGCCAAGAGGCCTTCTCTTCCACTCAACCAGGTTTCAATAATACAAATATATGAGATACAAAATTTGATTGCAACATAACACAAAAGAAAATACCTTAGAAATTACATAACATATAGTAGGACATTACAATAGACAAGATCAGTTACATAATGTATAAAATAAAGTAGAAAATTACACATAATCAAAATCAGCTACGTAACATAAGGGGAATACACACACACACACACACACACACAAACACACAATTTATAAGATCTAAAATGCCCGAGACAAATTGGACGATTAATTTACTTGAGATATATTATTCAGTTAATATACTAATTGGAGAATACATATGGGTGACAAGACATAAAATGTTGATTAGCAAAGTCCTACTAAATGGCATACAAACACAAATGATTAAGTAATATATGAAGATAATAAAAAAAAAACAAGAGAACAAAAAAGAAGAAGAGAGAGGAGAAAAAAATAACAACTTGGTCATTTAAGACTATTTAGAAACTTCAGCAAGAGTCTAGTTCTCTTCATTAAATACATTTCTAAGTAGAGTGTACTTAAAAGATTTTAGACTCCGACTGCTCCTGATTTCCTGTGACAAGGAATTCCAGGAACGAGCTGTGTGTATTGTGAAGGAAGCAGAGTAGAGAGATGTTTGATGGAGTGGAATTGATAGAACATGGTTATGCTGTGAACGTGTATCACGGTTGTGGTGGGATGCTAAAAGTGTGAAGCGAGGAACTAGGTAAATAGGTGTGGAATTATTTAAAATCTGGTACAGCAAACAGAGTGAATGAACTGAACGTCTCTCCCGTAAACGAAGCCAAGATAATTGAAAGAAATACTCGGAGACATGATCATAGCGACGGCTGTTAAAAATGAAACGAACACAAGCATTATGAACACGCTGAAGCCTCGATGACAATTCAACACTAAGATCACTGTACAAAACGTCGCAATAGTCAAAGTGAGGCATCACCAGGGTCTGTATCAAGATCTGTTTCAGTTTAGAAGGAAAGAAATTTTTCAGTCTCTTCAGAGAATGCAAGATTGAGAAAGTTTTCTTACAGACATATTTTACCTGTGCATTCCAGCTGAGATTCGAGTCGAAATGGAAACCTAAGTTTTTAACCGTAGTACTGAATGGTATTATAGTATTATTTAAAGTCACTGGCAAAAGTGTATTAATGCTAATGGAAGATAGTAATCTTTGATGTCCTAATAGAATTACTTGCGTTTTCCCGGGATTAAGGTTCAGCCCGCATTTTCTAGCCCAGCTGCTGATTAACGTAAGATCATGATTTAATTTTGATAGGCTATCATTAAGTGAGTTTGGTCGTGAATATACATATATCTGAAGATCATCTGCATAGAGATGATGCTGACAATGTTTAATGGCAGCAGAGATGTCGTTAATGTAAATAGCGAAAAATAGAGGCCCTAGTACAGATCCTTGAGGGATTTCTGCCTTCACGTCTCGCCATGAAGAAAACCGATTATTGTGAGACACAAATTGATGGCGATCGCGAAGGTAAGACTCCATCCACATGATTGCCGTGTCTGACAAATGCAACATTTTCAGCTTTGCAATAAGAATATCAACGTCTAGTCCACAGTACGAAGTCTACTTGGAACCCAATAAGTGACAACAATACAGCATCACTCATAAGGGAACTAAGCCAGGAGAAAATAGGTAGGTTGATCGGTTCATTTTCCCTCCACTGCATACATTTCTGGCTAGTAACATATTTAAAAAATCAGACTTAAGTTTTAAGCAACAATTAATTGTTGTTCCTCCGACACATATTGTCAAGTAAGGTGTAGTGCCTCATAGTAGATGTATTAATCAGGACCTCAATCACAGGTAATAAATAGATAAATGTGTATAACAAATATGGGAAATGACTGTTATTATTCGGTTGAGAAGCTTTTATCATCCAGTCTTTTGTTAAAAAATCTGAAAGTTAGAATTTATAAAACAGTTACATTACCGGTTGTTCTGTATGGTTGTAAAACGTGGACTCTACTTTTAGAGAGGAACATAGGTTAAGGGTGTTTGAGAATAAGGTGCTTAGGAAAATAATTGGGGCTAAGAGGAATGAAGTTACAGGAGAATGGAGAAAGTTAAACAACACAGAACTGCATGCATTTTATTCTTCTCCTGACATAATTAGGAACATTAAATCCAGACGTTTGAAATGGGCAGGGCATGTAGCACGTATGGGCGAATCCAGAAATGCATATAGAGTGTTAGTTGGGAGGCCAGAGGGAAAAAGACCTTTGGGAAGTCCGAGAAGTAGATGGGAAGATAATATTAAAATGGATTTGAGGGAGGTGGGATATGATGGTAGAGACTGGATTAATCTTGCTCAGGATAGGGACCGATGGCGGGCTTATGTGAGGGCGGCAATGAATGTACGGGTTCCTTTAAAGCCAGTAAGTAAGTAAAAAAATGATAAATGGATAGATAGGCATAATATGGCTATGTTACTACAAAAGACAGATACACAGACGATCAAAGATACCTCACCAAAATTTTTCTGATCGTGTGAACTTTCTGACGGGATAAGTCAGAAACAAAGATGATGAACAATTGGACAAACGTGTGACTTTCTGACGTTACCTTAGTTCTCAATGGGTAACACTATTATCACACCCCTGATATTTTAAATATCTTTCTGAATTTCTAACATATTTAACTATGTAAAATAACAGGAGAAAATATAGCATAAAATTAAATTATTAATGAATTATGTACGCACATATTTACATTTTCTATTTATTTACTTATTTACTTACCTACCTACCTATCTATCTAATCTATCTATCTATCTATCTATCTATCTATCTATCTATCTATCTATCTATCTATCTATCTATCTATCTATCTATCTATCTATCTATCTATCTATCTATCTATCTATCTGTCTGTCTGTCTGTCTGTCTGTCTGTCTGTCTGTCTGTCTGTCTGTCTGTCTGTCTGTCTGTCTGTCTGTCTGTCTGTCTGTCTGTCCGTCCGTCCGTCCGTCCGTCCGTCCGTCCGTCCGTCCACCTACCCACCCACCCACCGATCTGTCTGTCTGTCTACCTACCGATCCATCCATCCATTTACTTATTTATTTACTTATTTATTTACTTACTTATTTATTTACTTATTTACTTATTTATTTACGTATTTACTTATTTATTTAATTATTTATTTACTTATTTATTTACTTATTTATCTACTTATGTACTTATTTATCTACTTATGTACTTATTTATCTACTTATTTACTTATTTATTTACTTATTTACTTATTTAATTACTTATTTATTTACTTACTTACTTATTTATTTACTTATTTACTTACCTATTTACTTATTTATTTACTTATTTACTTATTTACTTATTTATTTACTTATTCATTCATTCATTCATTCATTCATTCATTTACTAGAAATACCCATGCGCTTCTCTGCATTTGTTAGAAATAAATATTGACTTAAATCTAAATACAGTTTTGTAATTACTTAGTCAGTAATAGCTTTTTGTATGTTGCAAGTCGATTGCTACTCAATCATTTTGAAAGTTGTGTTTAAAACTATGAATTTGACCGTTATTATCATGCAATACTTTCTGGAATTATTCAGTCAATTGAAATTTTAAGATTGATATACGACTATATTAGACTTAATAGATAATTGGTCAGCGTCTGAAATCAAATATACTTGTAAGAACTGAAGGCTCTTACTCTCAGCTGGAAGAAGATTTCCAATTGAATGATAAGCCAATGCTTGAACTACCTGTCCATTTCACAAGTTCCATTCTTCTCCATATCCACATTTCAAATGCTTTTATTCGTTTCTCTTCACTTCGCCGTAATATCCATGTTTCTGCCCCATATAATATCACACTCCACACAAAGCACTTCACTAGTCTCTTCCTTATTTCTTTTTCCAGAGGTCCGCAGAAGATGCTTCTTTTTCTATTAAAAGCTTCCTTTGCCATTGCTATCCTCCTTTTGACTTCCTGGTAGCAGCTCATGTTACTGCTTATAGTACACCCCAAGTATTTGCAGCTGTCCACTTGCTCTACTGCCTCATTTAGAATTCGCAAGTTTACCTTCTTTATTTTTGTTCCTATGACCATGGTCTTCGTCTTGTTTGCATTTATCTTCATCTCTTACTGCTCACAGCTGTCATTTAGCTCCAGTAGCATATCCCTTAGTATCATCTCCTCTTCTGCTAACAACGCCATATCATCAGCAAATCAGTTCCACGTTAGTCGATAATATTAGACAATAATTTTCATTTGAAAAGTTATTTGCACAAGGTATTCATTGTACAGTTGAACTAAGGTTTCATAATATAGATACAATGAAAGTTTATGAAAATAGGTTAGCTTTTTCTGGTTTGAATAAAATCTATATGCCTAGAAATGTTTTAATTTTCACCTTTTTTCTCTTCTGCTTCTCATTTTAGATGTAGTCTATATCTCCAAAACAAACTATAAATATATTTAAAAATATATATGGTATATTTTTTGCCAAACTTCCAGAACGGCCCCGAGGTTCACTCAGCCTCCTATAAAATTGAGTACCGGGTCTTTCCCGGAGGTAAAAGGCGGTCGGAACGTGGTGCCGACCACACCACCTCATTCTAGTGCCGAGGTCATGGAAAGCATGGGACTCTACCTCCATGCCCCCCCAAGTGCCTTCAAGGCATGTTACAGGGATACCTTTACCTTTTTTATATTTTTCATATTATAGAGCATATTTATGGAAATTTTTAAGTCGTAAGTGCATATTTTGGGTATTTTAGGGCATAAAAGCCTAGTCATATTTATTATATTCTATCTGTGTATTTCACACGCTCCATTCTTCTCCATATCAACATTTAAATTTCTTCTAGTCGCTTCTCTTCACTTCGTCGTAATGTCTATGCCACACTCCACACAAACCACTTCACTAGTCTCTTTCTTAGTTGTTTTTCCAGAAGTCCGCAGAATATGTTTCTTTTTCTATCAAAAGCTTTCTTTGCCATTGCTACCCTCCTTTTGATATTCTGTGGTGGCAGCTCATGTTACTATTTATAGCACACCCCACGTAACTGAATCACGTGGAGTATAAAACATTGCATCCAGGACTTTACTCACAAGTTCGTTAAGAGCCTGTCACACCACGGGACACAGTATCACTTCCTAGGTAGTAGCTTGCTCGTAGATTCAAGTGATGGAAGTGTAAGTGATTATAATGCCTATGTTACAGGCGAAGAGCAGAGGAGTGGAAGCAGGAAGGGATTAGTTGGGGGGTGTGTGAGGGGGTTCACTCAGCGTTCCCATTTCCGCTGCACCAGCATCCCTCATTAAATTTTGAATGGAAACACTTGTTTATAATCTGCGAAAACGTCGGCGAACATGTGACGATCGCGGAATGAAAGCTTTTGCTTTTGATGTGACCGCATTCCTGTCTATTGTTAAAAGCGGCTGTCCCCACAATGCCTCTGATTATGTCAAACCCGGGACCACCATACCGACACCGCAACAATAACACTTTACCGTTGATAGGCATGCAGACATACGGGTCTAATGGTTTTAAATTTATAATTAAAATCGCGGTCCTCATCGGTCGCTCAAGTTCAGCGGCCCGTGTTTGAATCCTGGAAGGCAAATGCAAATTTACGAGTACATTCATTTCATAGACACTGGAGGATGTACAATACATGCAGTGTTTATTTTGAGTGCTATTTCTTGATGACCTTGCGCTTTGTTGATAATAAATTAATAAATATATATATATATATATATATATATATATATATATACACATATATACATACATATACAGGGTTAGTTAAAAATCCAGCAATACCTAAATAACTTTTGAAGCATACGGTTCAGTGACATGAAACTTTGTATGTGAGGATAACCATATACTAAGAACTCGATAATGGTATTACCGAGTTTTTTCTACTTCCGGTTTAACCGGAAGTAACTCCAATTCTCTTATTTTAAATGGAACATCCAATATATTTTTTTTATTTTTGAATAGTGCTTATTAAGAGCTTTTCAAAAAGTACCCACACTCGATACTTCTGTACAAATTCAGTGTTGCTAAGTCAAGAAAACAGAAAAGTGTATCGAATATTAAAATAATAAACTACTCCTTACTTACTTACTTACTTACTTACTTACTTACTTACTTACTTACTTACTTACTTACTTACTTACTTACTTACTTACTGGCTTTTAGGGAACCCGGAGGTTCATTGCCGCCCTCACATAAGCCCGCCATTGGTCCCTATCCCGAGCAAGATTAATCCAGTCCCTATCATCATATCCCCCCTCCCTCAAATCCATTTAATATTATCTTCCCATCTACGTCTCGGCCTCCCCAAAGATCCTTTTCCCTCCGGCCTCCCAACTAACATTCTATATGCATTTCTGGATTCGCCCATACGTGCTACATGTCCAGCCCATCTCAAACGCCTGGATTTAATGTTCCTAATTATGTCAGGTGAAGAATACAATGCGTGCAGTTCTGTGTTGTGTAACTTTCTCCATTCTCCTGTAACTTCATCCCTCTTAGCCCCAAATATTTTCCTAAGAACCTTACTCTCAAACACCCTTAATCTCTGTTCCTCTCTCAAAGTGAGAGTCCAAGTTTCACAACCATACAGAACAATCGGCAATATAACTGTTTTATAAATTCTAACTTTCAGATTTTTTGACAGAAGACTAGATGACAAAAGCTTCTCAACCGAATAATAACAGGCATTTCCCATATTTATTCTGCGTTTAATTTCCTCCCGAGTGTCATTTATGTTTGTTACTGTTGCTCCAAGATATTTGAATTTTTCCACCTCTTCGAAAGATAAATCTCCAATTTGTATATTTCCATTTCGTACAATATTCTCGTCACGAGACATAATCATATACTTAGTATTTTCTGGATTTACTTCCAACCCTATCGCTTTACTTGCTTCAAGTAGAATTTCCGTGTTTTCCCTAATCGTTTGTGTATTTTCTCCTAACATATTCACGTCATTCGCATAGACAAGAAGCTGATGTAACCCGTTGAATTCCAACCCTCTTTGTTATCCTGGACTTTCCTAATAGCATACTCTAGAGCGAAGTTAAAAAGTAAAGGTGATAGGGCATCTCCCTGCTTTAGCCCGCAGTGAATTGAAAAAGCATCAGATAGAAACTGGCCTATGAGGACTCTGCTGTAAGATAAAATACTCCTTCCTTAACAAAAACAAAACAAAGCTAGCTCACCTTCTAAATTATGTGTTCAAATTGGTAACCCTCAGCTGCTTTACAATGTGTCACTCCATTATAGAAACCATTTAAGTAGTGATTTAACCAGGCTTTAGGAATATCTTGCACCACTTCCATTTTTATTTTGCAACAAGATAATGGGACACCCTGTATAATAAAACACAACTAATAATGAATAAACCTAACATTTAGCAACTAATATTACTTGTTAAATACATTATGACAAAATGAACATAATTAAACTAAATTTTTTATTGGTTTCCCGAAAGTTTTTGTTTTTGTCACTTGTGGGGTTTTAAAAATAAATTATTCTAGTGATAAAGGGCTTTTTATAGTACAACAGTTAAAGCTAATATTATTATTTCAACATAATAACTAATTAAATGTAATAATTTTCCAAATTTTATGTGGTAAACGACTAATCATCAAAGGGTTGGGATGCATGGCTGAATTGACTTTTGTATGTCAGAACATTAATAAACTTATTTTTTCAATCTTCGCTTCCACTGGCATTACTATCTTTGTTGGTCGTAGGCCATGTATACAGTTCTGTGTAGAAACCTTTCACTTCATCCGATATGAATTGCAAATTCTTATACATCTTGATTACACAACTTTTAACCCTATATCACTTCGGAAAACGTATTATGTGTCTTTCACGTGTTAAATTTTATGTTAAATTGTTAACATGTTTCGGCCTGCTATTGGCCATTTTCAGAACTGGTTGTTGCTGGTCATGGCGCCTTTTGTTTTGTTTCCTGTGGGGGTGTGTTTGTGTAATGTAATGTGGAGTCAAAGAGTGTGTGTGTTCTGAAATTTAGTGGTGTGTTAAGAATTTCAGGAACTAAACACACCAGAACAATACGAAATATATAGACACAAAAAAACACATCCAAATGAAATTTTCAACACATAACTCAATTTCAGAACGCACACACTCTTTGACTGCACATTACACTACACGAACACGCCCCCACAAGAAACAAAACAAAAGGCGCCAAGACCAGCAACAACCAGTTCTGAAGATGGTCAATAGCAGGCCGAAACATGTTAACAAGGTAATAAAATTTAACACCTGAAAGGCAAATAATACGTTTTTCGATGAAAAATTTTCTTAAGTTCTGCATTTTTTTATCATTAGGCATTCATAGTAGCCTCGAGTCATATGCTAGGGTCGACCGGGTTGGCGAGTTGGTATAGCTCTGGCCTTCTATGCCCAAGGTTGCGGGTTCGATCCCGGGCCAGGTCGTTGGCATTTAAGTGTGCTTAAATGCGACAGGCTCATGTCAGTAGATTTACTGGCATGTAAAAGAACTCCTGCGGGACAAAATTCCGGCACATCCGGCGACGCTGATATAACCTCTGCAATTGCGAGCGTCGTTAAATAAAACATAACATTTAACATATGCTAGGTTTGTTGGCAGTTCAAACGGTAAATTTTCGCCACAAACTGAACAAAGAAAGACTAAAAATAAAATTTCATGAAGGTTTTTTTACGTATTTTACATTTAATACGTTAATTACACGTTAAATATGCGTATTTTACTGTAATTTAAATAACCTTTTTGTACACATAAAGCCCCTACCCTCCTGCCGCGTCGGAATAAGTGGAAATATTGAGAATCTGTGAAATATGTAAAAAAACTTCAAAGAGTTTGCCTCTATTTCAGTATAATAAAATTTGGTATCCATTCCACTGTGGGCTAAAGCAAGGAGATGCACTATCACCTTTACTTTTTAACTTTGCTCTAGAGTATGCCATTAGGAAAGTCCAGGATAACAGAGAGGGTTGGGAATTGAACGGGTTACATCAGCTGCTTGTCTATGCGGATGACGTGAATGTGTTAGGAGAAAATCCACAAACGATAAGGGAAAATACGGGAATTTTACTTGAAGCAAGTAAAGAAATAGGTTTGGAAGTAAATCCCCCCAAAAAAAAACAAAGTATATAATTATGTCTCGTGACCAGAATATTGTACGAAATAGAAATATAAATATTGGAAATTTATCTTTCGAAGAGATGCAGAAGTTCAAATACCTTGGAGCAACAGTAACAAATATAAATGAAACTCGGGAGAAAATTAAACACAGAATAAATCTGGGAAATGCCTGTTATTATTTGGTTGAGAAGCTTTTATCATCCACTCTGCTGTCAAAAATCTGAAAGTTAGAATGTTTAAAACAGTTATATTACCGGTTGTTCTGTATGGTTGTGAAACTTGGACTCTCACTTTGAGAGAGGAACATAGGTTACGGTGTTTGAGAATAAGGTGCTTAGGAAAATATTTAGGGCTAAGAGTGATGAAGTTACAGGAGAATGGAGAAAGTTACACAACACAGAACTGCACGCATTGTATTCTTCACCTGACATAATTAGGAACATTAAATCCAGACGTTTGAAATGGGCAGGGCATGTAGCACGTATCGGCGAATCCAGAAATGCATATAGAATGTTAGTTGGGAGGCCGGAGGGAAAAAGACCTTTAGAGGGGCCGAGACGTAGATGGGAAGATAATATTAAAATGGATTTGAGGGAGGTGAGATATGATGATAGAGACTGGCTTAATCTTGCTCAGGATAGGAACCAATGGCTTGCTTATGTGAGGGCGGCAATGAACGTCCGGGTTCCTTAAAAGCCAGTAAGTAAGTAAGTAGGTATCCGTTGCATACTTTATTTGTGGTGAATTTCTAAAATGTTTCACAGATTTCCGGTTTTCTAGAAATTTTGTTTCGAACATACTGTACATAGCAGTCGGATAAAACGTATTATGACCTCGTAATGAAATTACGCAGAAATTTCATCATATAATCGTATTAATCACCTTGGATACATGTCAGGAAATGTTAAATTTCAGCAGCTTAATCTGCAGTAGGTTTAATTTTCTGTTTTTATTTTGAGCACAATAACAAATGAAAGCATTTATATCTGACGCGGTGACTTGAAAATCTTGCTATCCCCACACGACCGTCAACAGGTTCCATAAATCAGTCGGAGTGGCTTGGATTAAACCCTAATACCCTGACTTAATTAAACCAGCCTTTCAAAGATCACAGTTTCTGTTCCACATCCAACCTATAATTAGCTCCCTGCATTAGAAATGATATCGATATATTCTTATGAATAACACTAGCACGACGTTTAATATATTTTAAAGTGTTGTACGTTTTTATCGAAATGCCTTATTAATATTTAAGTGACCCGGGTTTACATCCTGGTTGGGACATGTTACCTACTTTAGGTTTTATTCTGGGGCTTTCCCTCGACCCATTGAGAACAAAATGCTGGGTAACTTGGTGCTGAACCCTGCACTCATTTCGCTGACATTATCACCTTCATCTCATTCAGACGCTAAATAACTATAGTAGTTGATAAAGCTTCATAAAATAATTAGAAACATTTAAGTACTCATACAGACTTCATAAAATTCATGTTCTTCAGAAATGTAAGATATTTATTCTTACTTACTTACTTACTACCTTTTAAGGAACCCGGAGGTTCATTGCCGCCCTCACATAAGCCCGTCATTGGTCCCTATCATGAGCAAGATTAATCCAGTCTCTACAATCACATCCCACCTCCATAAAATCTATTTTAATATTATCTTCCCATCCACGTCTCGGCCTCCCTACAGGTATTTTTCCCTCCGGCCTCCCAACTAACACTCTATATGCATTTCTGGATTCGTCCATACGTGCTACATGCCTGCCCATTTCAAACGTCTGGATTTAATGTTCCTAATTATATCAGGTGAAGAATACAATGCGTGCAGTTCTGTTTTGAGTAACTTTATCCATTCTCCTGTAACTTCATCCCTCTTAGCCCCAAATATTTTCCTAAGCACATTATTCTCAACACCCTTAATCTCTGTTCCTCTCCCAAAGTGAGAGTCCAAGTTTCACAACCATACAGAACAACCGGTAATATAACTGTTTTATAAATTCTAACTTTCAGATTTTTCGACAGCAGACTGGATGACAAAAGTTTCTCAACCGAATAATAACAGGCATTTCCCATATTTATTCTATGTTTAATATCCTCCCGAGTATCATTTATATTTGTTAGTGAATTGTTATATTTAATTTTAAATGTTACTTAAAAATCCTTTTAGTTGACACTTAAAGGGACAACACATTTCACCGTCACAAATTGGGTTTTAAGCATTCATTAAACTACATTTTAATGGTTTAGGTACAGCTTACAGCAATAAATGTTTTGGAAATATTCAACATATTTTTCCTCCATTACTGTATCTTGTACAGTAGTGGCAAAAAAACCGGACCGACCCTTGTAGCTGATTTCAGAGCCTTGTTCACTCCAGAGCACGATAGACTGGTAACTAAGACTTTCGTGGTTCGAATCCTGCCTGGGAAGGAAACTTTTTTTGTTCCTTATTCTAATTTATTCCCAATACTTTTCGATTGCTGGTAAAATTCATGTTCTGGGAATTATAAGTTAATTAAGTAGTAAAATATCGTTGCAATCGAAAAGTATTGGACATGAATTTGAATAAGGAACAAAAAAAGTTTCCTTCCCAGGCAGGATTCGAACCACGAAAGTCTTAGTTACCAGTCTATCGTTCTCTGGATTGAACAAGGCTCTGAAATCAGCTACAAGGGTCGGTCCGGTTTATTTTGCCACTACTGTACAATAATGAAGATTGGTATGTGTGAAACACTGTCCTTCTGCTATAAGAAAAAAAATTACGTTTAAAAAAATTACTTTTATATATATATATATATATATATATATATATATATATATATATATATATATTTCAAAATTAAAAATGGTGGCAGTTCACTGTGCAGTGATGAAGCGTTTCCCTCATAACTCATAAACTTGTTAACTTTTTCATGTTCTCTCTCTTTTATTTTATTGCTGAAACTCATATTTACAATATCATGCTCTTTCAACTACATTCCTTAATAAATAATATTTCTTTTTATTTTGTGTTATAAGAAAATACTGATATTTGACCATTTTTTCAATGAATTTAATTTTTATCAGACAATCTATCAAAGGTAGAGAAGTGATCTTGCACCATATTGTAGATATGACATGCATAAATACACACAAAAACTTTCATCACAGAATGTTGGATAGTTTTTGAGTTATGTGGGAAACGCTTCATCACTGCACAGTGAACTGAATTAAAAAAAAAAAAAAAGTAAATATTTTTTTAATCGTAAATTTTTTTCATATAGCAGAAGGACACTGTTTAAAACATATCAATTTTCATTATTGTACAAGATACCGGTACAGTAATGGAGAAAAAAAAGTTGAATATTTCCAAAATTTTACCGCTGTAAGCTGTACCTAACGCCGTAAGTTAATTGGTCAATATTCGATCATTTAAATAATTAATCCTACATTAACGACAATAATTTTCATCATGGCGGGGAGAACGATGGACTTGATATTTGAAAATGAAGATTTCTTACCAAGATAAGCGACGATAATATCCGAAAGAGAAGATTATTTTAATATAATGGAAAATATTTGCAAATGCGGTTTAATCTAAACAAAACATAAGCATTGTATATTTTTGAATATTACAGAAGGTGATTTAGAATTTCCAACTGATAGTTAAGTACTTCATGATTATTTAAATTACACATTTATTGAAAAAACGTTTAATCAATTTTCGATTGCCTGAAATTCAACAACTAAAGCAATATTCAGGCCTGATATTACATTTGAAGGCATTGCAATTTACGGCAAATCCAAAGCCTTTCCATTTTGCTTGTTGCCTTTAATAATATTTTGTCCTTAATATTGCTGAAGACATTGGTATGAGGTTTTTTGCATTGAAATCTCTATACTTATTTTGAACTTTCTGCTCTCGTCCTAAAGTCCACCCATCCATATTTTTGTTTTCGATGATTTTAATGTTTTGAGATTACCTCTTTTTATGGCGTCGTGGTCTAAGGCATCCTGTCTACGAATAGCGTTACGGAATGCGCGCTGGTTCGAGTCCTCATGGGGAAGAATTTTCTCATGAAATTTCGGCCACTGTATGGGACCGGTGCCCACCCAGCATCGTGATGCACTTGGGGAGCTACGATAGGTAGCGAAAGCTGGTTGCGAATACCAGCTATAACGGCTGGGGGCATCATCGCGCTAACCACATGATACCTCCATTCTGGATGGATGATCGTCCACCTCTGCTTCGGCACGTGAACGTGAGGCCAGCAGCCGGCTGGTCGGCCTGGGCCCTTGAAGGGATGTGGCAGTCCGATTTATTATTATTATTATTATTATTATTATTATTATTATTATTATTATTATAACAAATTGTTCTATGCGGATGACGTGGATATGTTAGGAGTAAATCCACAAACGATTAGGGAAAACACGGAAATTTTACTGGAAGCAAGTAAAGAGATAGGTTTGGAAGTAAATCCAGAAAAGACTAAGTATATGATTATGTCTCGTGACCAGAATATTGTACGAAATGGAAATAAAAAATTGGAAATTTATCTTTTGAAGAAGTGGAAAAATTCAAATACCTGGGAGCAACAGTAAGAAATATGAATGATACTCGGGATTAAATTAAATACAGAATAAATATGGGAAATGCCTCTTATTATTCGGTTGAGAAGTTTTATCATCCAGTCTGCTGTCAAAAAATCTGAAAGTTAGAATTTATAAAACAGTTATATTACCGGTTGTTCTGTATGGTTGTGAAACTTGGACTCTCACTTCGAGAGAGGAACAGAGATTAAGGGTGTTTGAGAATGAGGTGCTTAGGAAAATATTTGGGGCTAAGAGGGATGAAGTTACAGGAGAATGGAGAAAGTTACACAACGCAGAACTGCACGCATTGTATTCTTCACCTGACATGATTAGGAACATTAAATCCAGACGTTTGAGATGGGCAGGGCATGTAGCACATATGGGTGAATCCAGAAATGCATATAGAATGTTAGTTGGGAGGCCGGAGGGAAAAAGACCTTTAGGGAGGCCAAGTCATAGATGGGAAGATAATATTAAAATGGATTTGAGGGAGGTGGGATATGATGATAGAGACTGGATTAATCTTGCTCAGGATAGGGACCGATGGCGGGCTTATGTGAGGGCGGCAATGAACCTCCGGGTTCCTTAAAAGCCAGTAAGTAAGTAAGTATAACAAATTGCAGTAACGCACTACATTTATAAGTTACTGCTTACATTAACAAGGCACATGGCCTTCGGAATTACGATTTCACCACATTCTAGTAAGTTATATACTGTACAGTCACGAAGCTTAAGTTGTGAGGGTGCTAGGAACAATAGACTGTGCCGGTACTATTTCACATTGTCTGTGATGAGGCGATAGTAGTGATCCTAGTGGTTAGCAACTATCTATGGATGCATATTCCCTGTGTATTGAGCTTCGTGACTGTTTATACTAGACTGTGATTTTACTATGATTCCGAAGGCCGTGATGACTTAATTGGGAATTAAATTAATTGACTTTCTTTTAAATGCGTATGTAGTTACTTCTTTGTTAGCCGTCTGTGTTGCCATGGAAGCGGGGCGGCTGTTTTTGCTGGCTGCCGTCTTTATCGTGGCTCATAATAATTCACACCGCGACGGCCGGTATTTTCATTCCACGGAGCCAGATATGAAATTAAAAGGAGTCGCTGTTAATTAAGTCATGAGAGCGCGGAGCATTTGTCAAGGAAGAAATACGGCTATTGTGACGTCACTTGCTCGATACTGTGCGAACGCTTTCTTTATCTTGGCGTGTATCTGTGTGCTGCGAATTAGCGTCTGAAGTTTGGAGATACCAGCAGCTGCTATGGCTAGCTCTGAGCTAAGTATGAAGAATAGCAACTAATGGATACTTACTTACTGGCTTTTAAGGAACCCGTAGGTTCATTGCCGCCCTCACATAAGCCCGCCGTTGGTCCCTATCCTGAACAAGATTAATCCAGTCTCTATAATCAAATCCCAACTCCCTCAAATCTATTTTAATATTATCTTCCCATCTACGTCTCGGCCTCCCTAAAGGTATTTTTCCTTCCGGCCTTCCAACTAACACTCTATATGCATTTTTGCATTCGCCCATACGTGCTACATGCCCTGCCCATCTCAAACGTCTGGATTTAATGTTCCTAATTATGTCAGGTGAAGAATACAATGCGTGCAGTTCTGTGTTGTGTAACTTTCTCCATTCTCCTGTAACTTCATCCCTATTAGCCCCAAATATTTTCCTAAGCACCTTATTCTCAAACACCCTTAACTTATGTTCCTCTCTCAAAGTGAGAGTCCAAGTTTCACAACCATATAGAACAACCGGTAATATAACTGTTTTATAAATTCTAACTTTCAGATTTTTCGACAGCAGACTGAATGAAAAAAGCTTCTCAACCGAATAATAACAGGCATTTCCCATATTTATTCTGTGTTTAATTTCCTCCCGAGTATCATTTATATTTGCTTAACTAATGGATAAATAGAGAAATTCAAAGGAAGGAAGAAATTACATGCATACACACTAGCAAACATAGAGTGAAAAACATCCAATATCTAAAATGGAAGTAAAAAAAAACAGAAAAGAATGACTGAATAAATTATTAAATGGATGAATGAATAAGTAAATTAATAAATAAATATAAAAATGAATTAGTGAAAAACAAAATCATGACATATATATATATATATATATATATATATATATATATATATATAATATTCTAGAGTCAATTTTGTATGTTAAGGACAAACTTCCAACTTTAACATCAAGAAATGATATTCATTTCTGTGACAGAAGACAAGGAAATGATTTTAATATCATTACTTGTACACTTGCTAAATGGCAAACAAATTTTCGTCAAATGTCATTGAAGGTTGCAAATAAATTTTCATCACATATTTTTTAATTTAAGCAGAGCTGCTCTCAAATCACGCACCTCAAGTTGGTAATTTAAAATCCTTTCCATAACCTTGACGAATTTTTTGTTTGTACAATCTCTTTGCAATTGTTCTATTTTAATTGACCTTGTGTATAGGGTAAGCATTGGTAATTTCGTGATAATTTCATGAAAACTAATTTAAAATGCAAATGTGTAAATATATCCTTATTCCGATTTTTTCATTTAAAAGACGATAACTTGCTGTACAAATCCGGACACACAAAAGATTGGACACCTACTTGAATATGTGCCAAAAACCACTTTTACAACTTAAGCTGAAAGGTTGGTTATTTCGTGACAACCTTGGTAATTTCGTGATATTGCATTGATAATTTCGTGAGAGGTAGAATAATTGTGGAAAAATTCATTAAAATCAAATGAAATTCTCATTTATTGTTACAAGACTTCAGACATAGTAATTCTGTCTAATATTCATAGCAATAAAACATAGAAATACATATCAACACATAATAGGAATGAAATCAAAGTAAAAATTGAAATTGAAAAGAGATCTTCTTTGCCCTGAAAGGGTGAACACTTTTATTACGGACTTTACTATAGCCTATATTACTAGGGTAACTCCAAAAGTAATGCATAACGTTTGTTTAAAAATTATATTTTTATCCTACAGCTTTACTATTTTCACAGAATGTAGATGCATCCTTAAAGAACAAAATGTCACTTTTCCACATAATCCCTGTCCCTTTCAACTGCCTTACGTAACCTAGGAACGAGGGCCTGTAGACCAGCACGGTAAAAGTCTGGACCAACTCGTCTGAGCCACTCTTTAGCAGCGTGCACAAGGGAGTCATCTTCTAACCTCGTTCCGAGAAGGGATCCTTCAGTTTACCAAAAAGATGGTAATCGCACGGTGCCAGTTCAGGACTGTAAGGCGGATGTTTCAGTGTTGTCTATCCGAATTTTCTGATCTGGTCTGTGGTCTTGTGACTTACATATGGCTGTGCGTTGTCATGCAATAGCAGAACATCCTGCTTCTCCCGATGTCGTCGAACACGTCTCAGTCGAACTAGAAGTTTCTTGAGATTTGCAACATACCCGTCAGAATTAATGGTGGTTCCGTGTGGCATGATGTCCACAAGCAAGAGTCCTTCTGAATCGAAAAACACAGTAGCCATAACGTTTCCTGCCGAAGGTGTACTTTTGAATTTCTATTTCTTTGGTGAATTTGCATGATGCCACTCCATTGTCTGCCTCTGTCTCCGGTCCAAAATGGTGGAGCCATGTTCCATCTTCTGTGACAATTCTTGCAAATAAGTCATCTAGCACTTATCATTGACACTTAGCATGATAACAAATCAAACAGAAGCTACACTGAACCCATTGCGTCTCCGTTTTCTTTTTTGTTATCACATCTTGTCTTCAGATTTCTAAAATTCCTTTTGTAATACAATTTTTAAAATAGTATAAAATGTAACACTTAATGCTGAACAAAATTTCGCCTCAAACAGCTAAGATTTCTATCAGTAAAGCTAAGCCTATATGGCGACTACAGATGTATCTAAAATTCCAAAAACATTTCCTAAAATTTCATGAAGATACAACAAATCTTTGTACCAAATATCATATGCTTACCTTTAGTAATAAGCCTGTAATGTAATTACAAACATCCACAAAATTTGTACGCCTGAGAAGTCGACGCAAACTTGCTCTCTCCAAACATAAAAGCTCACTGAAGCAGCTACAATAGTCACACAAAGCTTAGCTGTATGTTTCTGGAAACTGGACAACATATGCAATCCCTTGGCGGAAATTTGGATCTCGTAACACCAATGGTTAGTTCACGAAAGAGCAAAGAAAGTGTATCACGAAATAACCACTGCCACGAAATTACCAATGTTTACCCTACATATTTTTTTTAGACAATTAATTTAAACTATTAAAATATTAAATTAATGAAAAATGGACGCATGATTACGTGAATCGTAAGTGAATAGATGAATTAATCAGTGAATCATGAAGGAATGGATGAATAAATGAGTGAATCAAAAATAAAATAGCGAATTGATGGGTGAATAATTGGGAATATGGCAAATTAATTACTTAATCGAGAATGAATACACGAATGTAGATAAGTGGACCGTCAATTAAGAAATTTATGACTGAACTGTGAATGAGTGATTAAAAAACGAACGAACGAAGTGAATCATGAGTGGACAAAGGAATGTGTGAGTGAACCATGTGGGCGATTGAAGAAGTGAATCAATCTAGATTGGAGAAAGAGATGAGTTAGCGAACCATGTAGGTGAATGTATGAGTGAGTGATTCATGATTGGAGAAAGGGATGAGTCGGTGAATCATGAGTGGAAGGAATGTGTGAGTGAATTACGTGGACGAATGAATGAGTAAGTGAATCGTGGTTGGATTAAGGGAAGAGTTAGTGAATCATGTAAGCGAATGAATGAGTTAGTGAATTATGTAGGCGAATGAATGAATGAGTGATTCATGATTGGAGAAAGAGATCAGTCAGTGAAACATGAGTGGACGAAGGAGTTTGTGACTGAATAGTAAGTAGGCGAAGTAATGGGTGATTAAAAAGAGTGCACGAAGGAGTGAGTTAGTAAATCATGCATGAGTGGACGAAGGAATTAAAAAGTGAATTATGAAGGAGTGAGTGAGTGAATAAATGAACGAAGGAGTGAATGAGCCAATTCACGAGAGCGAATGAACCATTCAACAAATGAGTGAGTGAACCATTGAAAGAAAGAACAAATGAACCATTGGACGAGGGAGTGAATGAACCATTGAACGAGGGAGTGAATGAACCATTGAACGAGGGAGTGAATGAGCCATTAAGCGAGGGAGTGAATGAACCATTGAACGAGTGAGTGAATGAACCATTGAACGAGGGAGTGAATGAACCATTGAACGAGGGAGCGAATGAACCATTGAACGAGGGAGTGAATGAGCCATTAAGCGAGGGAGTGAATGAACCATTGAAGGAGGGAGTGAATGACCTAATTAACGAGCGATTGATTAAATCATTGAACGAGTGAGTGAATGAATAAAAGAATGAAAGAGTGAATGAACCATTTAACAAATGAGTGAATGAACCATATAACGAGGGAGTGACTGAATCAATGAACGAAAAATGAATGCGTCAATTAACGGGGAGTGAATGAACCATTGAAGAAGTTAATGAATCAAAGAACGATAGAGTGAATGGACCAACTAACGAGGGAGTGAACGAATCATTGAACGAGTGAGTTAATGAACAATGAACGAGACAGTAAATAAATTAATTAATTAGAAAGAGAATGAATCAGTGATTACGAAGCGATAGAATCATTGAATGAAGGATTATATATTAATGAATCAAATGAAGATGAAAATAAATAGCTAACATGGAAGTGAAAAGAATGAATGAGCTAGTGAAAAAATGTAGAGCTGGTAAATTAACAAATATAAACGAAGGAATGAATTATTGAGCGCAGCGAGGGCTGGCTAAATGCATGAATAAGAGAAGGCACGGAGCAGCGGAATGAATAAGAGATGTGGGCGACTTGAAAGAGAGGCACAACTAACTAGAGAGACGCCAGGTTCGGGAAATAATTCAGGAAGTTCTGAGGATAGGGGCTCGACCTCGTGACCCTGGGTAAGTGAGCCCGCCTGTGCAATTATCCCGCAGCTCGGCGAGCCTGGCAGCGAAGTGGTGGGTCGCGCAGCTGTGAAATCAATAAACATGGCCGGCAGGCAGGTTTTACGGAGACTATACGTGTGCATAGGCTAGGATAATATTGAAGATGGTAAGTCGTGTATCAGGTTGCCGCCGGCGCGGGGGGGGGGGGGCGGGGGAATGTGCCTTCTGCTGGCCCAGTGCGGTGGCTACAGGGCGGCGCGTAACACAGTGACGTCACAGTCTAGTACCACAGTCTACTATATACAGTCGCGAAGCTCAATATGTAGTGAAAATGCAAACATGAGTAGTTGCCCACCACTAGGATCGCTACTATCGCCTCATCATCGCAGATCTCTCTCCTAGCAGACGACAAAATATGTTACACTTTCGTTGTCGTGTTCTTTTGGAAAAATTAACACCTTCCTTCCATTATTGAAGTATTAAATGCATAAAGTTAATTTATTATTTTAATGAAGTATATTAAATTCCACCATAAACTCGAAGATACCTGCAAGAAATAAGTTAATATAATTTTTGTTTGTGCAAAACGAACTGAAATTTACTATAATAGCTTCACTCATTCAAGATTATAGCGATAATGAACTATGAAACCAATTAATATTAATTTCCATTTCCCTTTACAACAATAATAATGGAAATATGAATTAATGGAGTAACTCACGTGTACCGGTACTTGTAGTGTAGGCTTACGTAGTTAACAAAGTGGGATGAGGCTAAGCAATAATAATCACACCAGAATTGGAAATAAAACGTGATCAATAAATTTTATTGTAACATACTTTTTCTACGTCTCTAGTAAAGCAACAAATAAAAATAACAACAAGATTAACAGCTATAATTAAAAACATATCCTTTGAAGAAAAAAAAGTAGGCCTAAGCAATAATAGTCCCACCAGAATTGAAAATAAAACGTGATCAATAAATATAATTAAAACAAACTTAATTTTTCTACGTCTTTAGTAAAATAACACATAAAAAATAATAACAAAATTAATAGCTACAATTAAAAATATATCCTCTGAAAAAAAAAAAAGTAGACCTAACCTTTATTTCTCTGGAAATTTAGCAGCCTAAGTGACAGAACTTTAACTGGTATCTAATGTCCTTTCGGTTAGACTGAAACATTTCATTGTGAAATTTAAGGATACAATGTATTCTAAGTCACAAAGAACTTCAAAATTAAGAGTTTTGTTTCTGCACAGCATTCTTGTGGAAATCCAGGAACCTTTCTGAATCTTTCGGAAATCGGAAAAAGGAAAACTCTGGCCTCTTTCTCTTACCGTTGCTACAATTTATAGCACTAGAAACGTCTCCTTATTGTCCCATATTATTATTCCAATTATTATATTTTAGCCATTAACATTTTTATTGCAACCAATAACGAACATTTCACAAGCATCAATGTGAAATACGCAACGAGCTAGCACTCGATAGAAATACGACACAGGCCAAAGTCGACCATGGACAGTCTATTGTTTCTAGTTGCTAACCGCTTGGAGCGCTTTATCGCGAGATTTTCAAAAAAACACCTCAAGCTTCGCGACTGTATATAGTAGACTGTGGTAGTACAGGCCTGCACAAGGTTTGCGCTCTCCGAGCCGGCTCACAGCTCACGAGCGGAATGCAGATATTAGCTGCGCTCTGTATAGGGTGGACTGGAAGAAGGGGTGATCTCGTACAAAATGTACACAAAAGGAAGTACTATTACGAGTGTTTATGAAATGAATTCCCGTTCAGTGTTTACAAAACTATCTTGGACTATTATTAATTAATAAAGAAATATTTATTTTACAGAAGTAATAGAAATTCTATAGCTACTTAAATGTACAATATCATTTTGTTATATTTTTATTTATCAGTACATCAAAACGGGGTTTTATGCTGTTGGCAGCTGAAAGGAACAGCCTACTGATCGTAATGAAACATCAGTTACAGATGTTCTATGTCTGCCTTTATTAAAGTTGATTATAGAAAACAGTTGCTCACGAAGGAAGTACTATTACGAGTGCTTATGAAATGAATTCCCGTTCATTGTTTGCAAAACTATCTTGGACTATTATTAATTAATAAAAAAAAATATTTATTTTACAGAAATAATATAAATTCTATAGCTACTGAAATGTACAATATTATTTTGTTACATTTTTATTTATCAGTACATCAAAACGAGGTGTTATGCTGTTGGCAGCTGAAAGGAACAGTAGCCTACTGATCGTAATGAAACATCAGTTACAGATGTTCGATGTCTGCCTTTATTAAAGTTGATTATAGAAAACAGTTGCTCACAAATACAAATGTTGAGCCAAACATAGCAATCATTTTCACAGCCAGCCTTTGTAGTCGTGGATATTATTGCTAATGTTTAGTCTTGTAAAACTCAACCAGGCTAGTAGTATTATTCAAACGATCTTTAGCCCTTAGGTCAAATTTAAGATCAATAAGTTCGAGCTGTAAATCGTTAAATGTTAAATGTTATGTTCCGTCTTTTAGATTCCTCCATACTGTACTGTAGCAGTAGCTAAGCAACGTGAAACAGTTACTGAGAATAGGCCTACATACTGCACTCCACTAGATAACTGAGTGGTCGTTTCCCTCTCCTCTACCCATAGCAAGTCTATGTCATTCTGACGTATCTTCCTCTCCGTTTCGGCGAGCGGTAAATACAGTCACGAAGCTTGGGATGATTTTTTGCATTTCTCGCGATAGTTGCTAGCCGCTTGGAGCGCTGTGAGTACTAGGAACAATAGACTGTGTCACTGCCATCGTGATCTAATACAGGTCATGTGACTCGCTTAACCCAATCACGAAGGGCGGCGTTTCAACCATATAAATTAGTTGGAATGCATAAACAGTAACATATATTTCTCTAAAATGTAGTGTAATTGCATTAATGAAATTTAAAACAATGATTAGGAGACACTTCAGACATAATTCACTTGCGAGTTAAGGTGTAAAATTATTTTTGGTGTGAAAATTACGTTGTTCGTATGTGTAATACCTGCCTTTCTTTCGATTAAATATTGCGAAATTCTTGTACATTAATTTATGCACGATTCAATAATTTTCAGTTGCACCGCACGAATATTTAGATATGTTGAAATTATAGGTTATGTTTACGGTACCAGTTGCCCCTTTCTGTCTAATTTTAGTGTTCTCCAATGCCCTGCCACTACATATGTATGTTATGTCATATGGAAATATGACTCTCCCCTATATTCCTATATTCGCAATTATACATTATAATTAAACATAATGTCATGTATGACACCCGTCACATTCTATTTGTCTGTATTTTAATACTACAATTGAGTACTGAATTATTGTAACAAACGTACGTACACTAATTTCATAGTAGTGGTATGGTAAATTTTCTGTCTTAAGGAAGGTAGATGTGCTAATTTAAAATCATAATATAAATTCGTTTTTATTGAACCTCAAAATATCTTCTATTCTAAACTTGAAATGTTGATGCGAACAGATTATGTTAACATGTAAAATTCTCTTCACCTTAAAATAACGCATTTCTGTAATTATTTTTGCAATATATTATGCAACAAGAAGTAAAGGGAACTTATGGACACATTACACTAAATAAATCTTAGCAATGATACGCAATAAAGTTATAATATAATATTTCACGGAGCTACATACATTGAAATAGAAAACCCGAACAAACATTACGGCCTGGTCTAGATCGAAAAGGCATTGACTGTGCCATATTTCGCATTTTTGTGAAAAGCTATGTAAACTGTGAAATGTTCGTTATCGGTTGTAATAACAGTAAATTGCTAAAATACAATAATTCGAATAATAATATGGGACAAGGAGACGTTTGTAGTACTATAAATTGTAAGGAAAAGAGGTCAGAGTTATCCTTCTTCCGAAAGATCCAGGAAGGTGAGTTTATAAAATATAATACGAGTATATACTTTATGAAAATAATATATAAACCTTAAGTATTTCATATTTCGATAGAGGAAGGAAGGTGTTAATTTTTTGAAAAGAATACGATATCGAAAGTACAATACATTTTATCGTCTTCTGGGGAAAAATTCTGTGGTGAGGCGATAGTAGCGATCCTGGTGGTTAGCAACTATCTATGGATGCATATTTCAACTGTATAATGTATATGTTTGCATATTTAGTAAGGATTGAGCTATATTCCTTAAACTGTATTATTAAGAAATTATTGAATTCAGGTGTGTACTAAATTACTTAGAATTTTATAAACCGCGTGAAGTAATACTTTTTTTTAATGAAAAGTAATAACAGCACTGAAATCGAAATACTCAGTTTTACTTAACATACACTACAATATTGAAATAAAAAATCACACTTCAGCGTAAAAAATGGAAAAATTTTAGGCTTTTCTTGAAATCATACTCCTTTTTTTATTAATTTCAAAAATAATTCTGAATTATCGAAACAAATGGGACCAAATTTATCCCAGTTATTTTAAATATAGGAATGAAGAGAAAAATCAATTTTCACATTTTTAGCTTCTATACTTCTTAAAATACAATTTTCATCTGCTTCCCCTCATAAGGGTAAAATTGTTGTACAATTACTGAAAGGGAGAAATAATAATAATAACAATAATAATAATAATAATAATAATAATAATAATTTTGGCTTTTACTGGATTTAAGGAACCCGGTAGTTCATTGCCGCCCTCACATAAGCCCGACATCGGTCCCTATCCTGAGCAAGATTAATCCAGTCTCTACCATCATATCCCACCTCCCTCAAATCCATTTTAATATTATCTTCCCATATACCTCTCGGCCTCCCCAAAGATCTTTTTCCCTCCGGCCTCCCAACTAACACTCTATATCCATTTCTGGATTCGAACATACGTGCTACATGCCTTGCCCATCTCAAACGTCTGGATTTAATGATTTAATGTTCCTAATTATGTCAGGTGAAGAATACAATGCGTGCAGCTCTGTGTTGTGTAACTTTCTCCATTTTCCTGTAACCTCATCCCTCTTAGCCACAAATATTTTCCTAAGAACCTTATTCTCAAACACCCTTAACTTATGTTCCTCTCTCAAAGTGAGAGTCCAAGTTTCACAACCATACAGAACAACCGGTAATATAACTGTTTTATAAATTCTAACTTTTAGATTTTTTGACAGCAGACTAGGTGACAAAAGCTTCTCAACCGAATAATAACAGGCATTTCCCATATTTATTCTCTGTTTAATTTCCTCCTGAGTGTCATTTATATTTGTTACTGTTGCTCCAACATATTTGAATTTTTCCACCTCTTCGAAGGACAAATCTCCAATGTTTATAGTTCCATTTCGTACAATATTCTGGTCATGAGACATAATCATATACTTAGTCTTTTCGGGATTTACTTCCAACCCTATCGTTTTACTTGCTTCAAGTAGAATTTCCTTGTTTTCCCTAATTGTTTGTGGATTTTCTCCTAACATATTATTCACGTCATCCGCATAGAGAAGAAGCTGATGTAACCCGTTCAATTCCAAACCGTCTCTGTTATCCTGAACTTTCCTAATGGCACATTCTAGAGCGAAGTTAAAAATTAAAGGTGATAGTGCATCTCATTGCTTTAGCCCACCGTCAATTGGAAAAGCAGCAGATAGAATAAGATGGTTAGGAAAATATTTGGGGCTAAGAGGGATGAAGTTACAGGAGAATGGAGAAAGTCACACAACACAGAACTGCACGCATTGTATTCTTCACCTGACATAATTAAGAACATTAAATCCAGACGTTTGAGATGGGCAGGGCATGTAGCACATATGAGTGAATCCAGAAGACCTGAGGGAAAAAGACCTTTGGAGAGACCGAGACGTATATGGGAGGATAATTTTAAAATGGACTTGAGAGAGGTGGGATGTGATGATAGAGACTGGATTAATCTTGCTCATGATACAGACCGATGGCGGGCTTATGTGAGGGCGGCAATGAACCTCCGGGTTCCTTAAAGCCTTTAGTAAGTTTACAGAATTTACTAAATTTTTTGCCACCAAACGTGGAGGAACTATTTATCACACAACATACATTCTTTCATAATAACCATTTTCTTTTGGTTTATAACCTGTAGTCCAAGTCTAGCTATGTATCTACGTATTTTCTATTTATGTGCTTTGTATAATTCCATTTGTGTTTGTAAATAAACAATTAATCTACATCAGTTTTTATTTTGAACAAAAGCCTTGCAAAATAAACGAAACTTTGCATTTATTTATGCAGTGATTTCTGCTTATCCTTCGCTGTCCGATATATACAATGCCACTGCAGAACGATATACAGTTTATTTTGACAGAACAACTGAAAAATATTGCATATATTGAAAAGCAGTACAGTGCCAGAGTCCTGACATCACAGTCTACTATATACAGTCGCGAAGCTTGAGGTGTTTTTTTGCAAATCTCGTGATAAAGCGCTCCAAGCGGTTAGCAACTAGAAACAATAGACTGTCCATGGTCGACTGGACTGTGTCGTATTTCTATCGAGTGCTAGCTTGTTGCGTATTTCACATCGATGCTTGTGAAATGTTCGTTATTGGTTGTAATGAAAATGTTAATGGCTAAAATATAATAATTGGAATAATAATATGGGACAAGGAGGAGACGTTTGTAGTGCTATAAATTGTAGCAACGGTAAGAGAAAGAGGCCAGAGTTTTCCTTTTTCCGATTTCCGAAAGATTCAGAAAGGTTCCTGGGTTTCCACAAGAATGCTGTGCAGAAACAAAACTCTTAATTTTGAAGTTCTTTGTGACTGTTAGAATACATTATATCCTTAAATTTCACAATGAAATGTTTCAGTCTAACCGAAAGGACGTTAGATACCGGTTAAAGTTCTGTCACTTAGGCTGCTAAATTTCCAGAGAAATAAAGGTTAGGTCTACTTTTTTTTTCAGAGAATATATTTTTAATTGTAGCTATTAATTTTGTTATTATTTTTATGTGTTATTTTACTAAAGACGTAGAAAAATTAAGTTTGTTTTAATGAAATTTATTGATCACGTTTTATTTTCAATTCTGGTGGGATTATTATTGCTTAGGCCTACTTTTTTTTCTTCAAAGGATATGTTTTTAATTATAGCTGTTAATTTTGTTGTTATTTTTATTTGTTGCTCTACTAGAGTCGTAGAAAAAGTCTGTTACAATAATATTTATTGTTCACGTTTTATTTCCAATTTTGGTGTGATTATTATTGCTTAACCTCATCCCACTTTGTTAACTACGTAAGCCTACACTACAAGTACCGGTACACGTAAGTTACTCCATTAATTCATATTTCCATTATTATTGTTGTAAAGAGAAATGCAAATTAATATTTATTGTTTTCATAGTTCATTATCGCTATAATCTTGAATGAGTGAAGCGATTATAGCAAATTTCAGTTCGTTTTGCACAAACAAAAATTACATTAACTTATTTCTTGCAGGTATCTTCGAGTTTATGGTGGAATTTAATATACTTCATTAAAATAATAAATTAACTTTATGCATTTAATACTTCAATAATGGAAGGAAGGTGTTAATTTTTCCAAAAGAACACCACAACGAAAGTGTAACATATTTTGACGTCTGCTAGGAGAGAGATCTGCGATGATGAGGCGATAGTAGCGATCCTAGTGGTGGGCAACTACCCATGTTTGCATTTTTACTACATATTGAGCTTCGCGACTGTATATAGTAGACTGTGCTGACATCTCTTGCAAAAATGCTGATATGTTACAGAATAATTTTATTTTACAATTGATAGTATTTTGTTCAAGTTATGTATTATAAAATCACAATTTCTGAAGACATTTCTTAGAACGAAATTCTAATTGCTCATAACCCTTCGCCGCCGGAGCGAATTTTTACAGCTGGCTACGGACTGGAAGGTCCGGGGTTCGATCCCAGGTGATGACAGGAATTTTTCTCTTTGCCAAACTCTCAGAACGGCCCCGAGGTTCACTCAGCCTCCTATAAAATTGAGTACCGGGTCTTTCCCGGGGGTAAAAGGCGGTCAGAGCGTGGTGCCGACCACACCACCTCATTCTAGTGCCGAGGTCATGGAAAGCATGGGGCTCTACCTCCATGCCCCCCAAGTGCCTTCATGGCATGTGACAGGGATACCTATTTTACCATTACCACCACCATCACCACTACCATCTATCATAATCAAAGTCCATCATCATTATCATCATCATCATCATCATCATCATTATCATCATCATCATCATCATCATCATCGGCTTGGATTTGTATGACGTCATATTTTTGTCCTAGTCTACTTTTATATACTTGAACACATTTGTAGTTTTTTCAGAACACGATGACATCGTTTTTATTGATATAAATGCAAATTTTTTTAGATTTTTAGCATTAAAGTGGGCTTACTACTTATCTATTCATCCTTAATTTTTAATATTCTTTAAAAAATTTTATTTCTTTTATTTTTATGTCATATGAAAGCTTGAAATTTCTAGTTTCCAAAAATATATCACTTTTGTTTCTACGATGTTTGGTTAATTAATAACACCTGTTTTTATTGACCGAAAACACCTTTCCTTTATACCGGAAGTGCAGTTTTCAAAGCGTTATTTCGTTACATTCTGTAAATTTTATATATTTTTCGTGTAATAACATTTCGAAGTTTTATATAATATTCTTATTGAATTTGGTATTCCCAAAAAACTAGTTCGATTAATTAAAATGTGTCTCAGTGAAACGTACAGCAAAGTTCGTATAGGTCAGTTTCTGTCAGATGCGTTTCCAATTCACTGCGGGCTAAACCAGGGAGATGCACTATCACCTTTACTTTTTAACTTCGCTCTAGAATATGCCATTAGGAAAGTCCAGGATAACAGAGAGGGTTTGGAATTGAACAGGTTACATCAGCTGCTTCTCTATGCGGATGACGTGAATATGTTAGGAGAAAATCCACAAACGATTAGGGAAAACACGGAAATTCTACTTGAAGCGGGTAAAGATATAGGTTTGGAAGTAAATCCCGAAAAGACTAAAGACTATGATTATGTTTCGTGACCAGAATATTGTACGAAATGGAACTATACAAATTGGAGATTTATCCTTCGAAGAGGTGGAAAAATTCAAATATCTTGGAGCAACAGTAACAAATGTAAATGGCACTCGGGAGGAAATTTAACACAGAATAAATATGGGAAATGCCTTTTATTATTCGGTTGAGAAGCTTTTATCATCTAGTCTCTTGTCAAAAAATCTGAAAGTTAGATTTTATAAAACAGTTATGTTACTGTATGATTGTGAAACTTGGACTCTCACTTTGAGAGAGGAACAGAGATTAAGGGTATTTGAGAATAAGATTTTTAGAAAAATATTTGGGGGCTAAGAGGGTTAAAGTTATAGGAGAATGGAGAAAGTTACACAACATAGAACTGCACGCATTGTATTCTTCACCTGACACAATTAAAAATATGAAATCCAGACGTTTGAGATGGGCAGGGCATGTAGCACGTATGGGCGAATCCAGAAATGCATATAGAATGTTAGTTGGGAGACCGGAGGGAAAAAGACCTTTGGGGAGGTCGAGACGTAGATGGGAGGATAATATTAAAATGGATTTGAGGGAGGTGGGATATGATGATAGAGACCGGATTGATCTTGCTCAGGATAAGACAGTTGGCGGGCTTATGTGAGGGCGGCAGTGAACCTTCGGTTTCCTTAAAAGCCATTTGTAAGTAAGTAATAATAATAATAATATCATCATCATCATTATCATCGTCAAAGTGGCAACAGATTACCACAATCATGATCAATACCACGATCTCAGCTTCCATATGGAATCACATTAACTTTACCATAACTGTAATCAGATTACAAAACTCATTGTATAAAGAAGGAGGCACCTTCACGTCAAAACCTACAAGCTAGTTTTTGTTAACTGCCTCTTGTCTTTACTCTCCAGTGTATGTATCGCTACAACATCACCAGAGCACAGCCTATACTCGTATCCTAGTAACGAAGAACAGCACTTAATTCTAAGGTGAACGTGTCTTTTGACTGGTGTTGTTGGGAACATAATTTCCTTTTTCTACCACAATGAACACTTTGTTCTCAACCTACGTTTATTTCGTAAACTCTGTTACTTGTCACAGGATGCTAACTGTGACAAAATCAGTAGCTAACAACTCTGTCAAATTACTAGTTTAGACACGATGGTTATACAGGGACATCATTTTATTTTTACTTCAATTTTTATTGTACCTGAGTTTTTGAATGTACTTCACTCCCACCCCTTCTACTAATGAACTTCCAACTGTCCTCCACACAGAACCAAGGCCGCATATAGTAAGCAGTACTGAGTTACTGAGTATAGTACGTTCCAGAAATATGTTCGCGTTTTCCAGTGACGAAAGTGCTTTTAATATTGAATCATATTTTCGCTCAGGTACTGTCCCGTTTGCCTACGTCACATCCCGATTTCCTCCACCTGCTTCTGCTCGCCCCTCTGTAAAAGCAGGGCTGTCTTAGCTCTTTTCTGAAAACATTAATTTCTGTTAGGAATTGGATGTTTACGTAATATTATACAACGTTTAAAATAACTTAAATAAAAGGGCCTCGTTGAGTAATTAACTGTCACGTGATTTCCCCCCTTCCTACGATCCTGCGGCATAACCACTTGGACGGAGAGTAGATAGCTTGTCCGAGTAGTTTTATCTATGCGGGTCGGGCAGAAGTGAAGATTGAATTTACGTTACATAAGGTACTCTTTTATAGAGTAGGTACAGAATTATTTCAACATGAGTTACTAGTACGAAGGACGAAACTGGTAATTGGAATTAGATGCAATAGTCTATAGTGCGATAATATGCACAAAAGAACTGAAGCCTGCAGGCTATCGAAATGAATGGCTACCATCTTCAAAAATGTGTTTAAATATCCATTTTATGATTATTTTTCAATTTAACTTCATTCTCTATATTGTACGCTAATGTGCTGTAGACAGTATAATATACACTACATAATGAAATACGTTCGCATGGATAGCTCAGTTCGTGAGTAAAAACACTTATTCTTAATACAGTACTGTATTTTGATTAAATAAAAATCTTAATGAAAATTATCGAACTCAAAATCGCGATATTTCCTAGTTTACGTAAATGGATGAAGTACTTTTCTTCCCTCCTATACCTAGTAAAGTGATGTGTTTGTGTTTTACGCCAGTATCATCGAACTCCAGTTGTGGAAGGGGGTAGCGAACGGGTTTTCCGGTTCTCTAAAGGTATAGCCAGGTTAATATTAAAAATGTTAGAAAAAATAAATGATGTCCCTGTATCTTTCTGCAATTATAGTAACTTAGTTGCTGACATTTAAGGGGAAATACAGGGGTTCCAGGTTCGATTTTGTTCTAGTTGTTTTGTCAACTGCTCCAAATACAGGTCTGAACCTCACAAGTGATACCAACACGGCACAGCTTATGAGGCAACTAGGCCAGGAGATAATTGGGTAGGGTCGCCAGTTCATTTCCCTCTCCATTGCATACATCGCAATTCGAAAGATAGGCTTATTGTAAATATTTTGTCAAAAGACGTCCACATTCAATTTCAATACAATTCAATTCAAATTTATTTACAATTTACATTTGAAATGAATACATGTGAATAGATACCCGAAATGAGCATAATGCTCGTGCTCGGGTACAGTCCAGTAGTCTACATAAAATTTTACAGGGATCAAATAATAATGCTGATGATAGAAATAATAGTAACAATAATAATAATAATAATAATAATAATAATAATAATAAAATCGTGACAGAAATGATACAAAGATTGTAATACAAAATAATTCATTAATAATAATAATAATAATAATAATAATAATAATAGTGATAAAACAAAAATATTTACAATACTAAAATAAATACTAAGACGGATAAACTAGAATATGAAACCACTTAGCGAGAGTTAACACAACTTAAATAAGCATATAATGACCGGAAAAAAAAATGAACTCGAAAATCAACAGAAAAGTTCGATGTATCGCAGACGACAGTAACCGCCATATTGACATTGTGTTGTGCATTAATGGTAGTAGTGGGGAGCTGAAAGTCTACGTAACTGCCGTTCTCTTCGAATCTTCTCGTACAATCGTGGGAAGTTAATGCTGAAAAAGAAAATGTCTACGAGTCAAACTGTTCATTATTACCAGGATAAATACAAATAATACTGAAGTATATTAATCGAGTTTCAGTTATAGATCTCTCCTTTTGTGCAAGAGGTATCATATCAAAATATTTTATGAATGGTGGGGAAAATATAAATTTCAAAAACTCTCTAGTGACAAGATATAGTGACAAGTAGGCCTACAATCAAGTGTATCTGTGGCGATGCTAAGAAATCATTTATTGGAGATATACACTGTTATTAATATAAATAAAAAATAAGATTGATCAAATATCATGCAAACATTTTCACTTTATTTTTAAACTTAAGAATGTGTAAATTGCTTAAGTCTGGATTATTTTTCAATACTGAATTGTATAATCTTGGTCCATAATTCCTACTGTGTCTTGCCTCCAACTTTTTTCCCTCCACATCACTCATACTCAGAAAGTTTTACTAATAGGAAATTATTCTAATTCAGGGATTTTTGCCATCCCGAAGAAGTAAAAAAAAAAAATCCTTCTTAAACATAGCATACGATTCCTCGTCAATCCTGCCGAATTTTTGGATGGTTGGGATCCCTAGTTGTAGACAAACTAACACAGTTCTTTTTACGTGGAATTATGACGTAGGTATTTAAATAATAATAATAATAATAATAATAACAATCATAATAGTGATATGTTACAGCTGTCAAAAGAAAAAGCGATCGCTGTCTAGAAGCTAAATTGTCTTCGGGTATCTTCGCTACAATTCGGAGACAGACGATGTTACATGTTGTTGGACCACATGGGCTGATATCTAGAGTTATAATTGAAGTGTTCTGGATGTTACTGTTGTAGCGTAATGGTAGCGTTCCGAGCTGGTATTCATGAAGTCGTGCGTTCGAACACAACCTAGTGCTTTTTATGTATTTTTTTGTTTTTAAGAGAGAGAGAGAGAGAGAGTGAAAATATAATTGCTCCTGTCTCTTTTATAACTGTTTTAGTAATTAACATGAGGTTCATGATTGTATTATGCCATGACTTTATCATTATTTATTATAACATTATGGCTGCAAATAGAAAGAAAGAAAGAAAGAAAGAAAGAAAGATTATATTCTGAACAAATATATCTTTCGTGACAAGAACAAACTTACTGGCGTCTGCTTTAGAAAATTCAAACAATTAAAAGTTCAAAAATAAAACAAAAAGCCACGATTAAATATTTAGGCCATATTCCTCACATTTCGTGCAGTAGAGTGGGGATGGAATCGATTAGTCTTTTTAAATAGTGATTGTTCTCAGCCACTGCATCCCAGGCATCCTGGACGAGCTTCCACAAATTATCCAAGACGGAGGGAGATTGGACCAATTTTTCCGCATATTCAGCTTCACTTGTGCTCCCGTAGCTCAGTCGGAAGGACTTTGGAATGTAGATGTGAACGTCTCAGGTTCAAATCCTTGTCACTCCTTTTGATTTTTACTATGTGACGGGATAGTATATTGTAATAATATGAGAACAAAAAACTAATACCAGTATTATTCCAAAACTAACATTAAATTTTATATTATTTACATCGCTAGCGCGTCTGACCGCGAAACCAAGTGGCCCGGGTTCGATTCCCGGTCGGGGCAAGTTACCTGGTTGAGGTTTTTTCCGGGGTTTTACCTCAACCCAATATGAGCAAATGCTGGGTAACTTTCGGTGCTGGACCCCGGACTCATTTCACCGGCATTATCACCTTCATTTCATTCAGACGCTAAATAACCAAAGATGTTGATAAAACGTCGTAGAATAACCTACTAAAAGATAACAGAATATAAATGATAATTTGGATATTATTTATATCTCTAACAAAAGATAACAAAATACAAGTAAAATGATAACTTGAATAAAGCCCAAACTCACAACATTTGAAACACTAAGCTAGCGCTCTACCGCTGCTCTATGACACGCAGACATCGAATGACTTCTGCTTAAACACAATAGTTCCGAAACTACTACAAGTGCGATTCTACAAGCGCATGCATCGTGTAACATCACCGTAATCCGAAGTGGACTTAAAATACGTATAGTTTCTGTTCACAGTGTGGTCACTTTTTTTTTGACAGCTATACATCTATTATCAGACAGTACATCTCACTTGACGATATGTATAATGGGAAGAATAACAAAATTGCAAATCAAGCTTTCAGGTATAACTCCCTGTAAAGTTGATTTGAATAATTTTCAGAGAAAAATTGTTCCGGGACCTTTGGTTAAACGTACCAACGCTCTACCAACTGAGCTACCCGAGAACTCGACCAGACACCGATCCAATTTTTCCTTCTATATCCACAGACCTCAAAGTCAAGCAACCACCATTGAGTGTACACTAACTCTGTGTGACTTAAATTGTGAGGGGAAAATTGTTCCGGGGCCAGGCATCGAACCCAGGACCTTTGGTTAAACGTACCAATGCTCTACCAACTGAGCTACCCGAGAACTCTACCAGACACCGATCCAATTTTTCCTCCTATATCCACAGACTTCAAAGTGGGCTGACAACCGTCAAGCAACCAACATTGAGTGCACACTTACTCTGTGTGACTTAAATTGTGGTTTTCTGTTAACGAACAGTGACGTATATTATGCAAATAAACCTTTCAGGTATAACTCCCTGTAAAGTTGATTTGAATAATTTTGAGGGAAAAATTGTTCCGGGGCCGGGCATCGAACCCGGGATCTTTGGTTAAACGTACCAACACTCTACCAACTGAGCCACCCGAGAACTCTACCAGACACCGATCCAATTTTTCCTCCTATATCCACAGACCTCAAAGTGGGCTGACAACCGTCAAGCAACCAACATTGAGTGCACACTTACGCTCTGTGACGTAAATTGTGGTTTTCTGTTAACGAACAGTGACGTATATTATGCAAATAAACCTTTCAGGTATGACTCCCTGTAAAGTTGATTTGAATAATTTTTAGGGAAAAATTGTTCCGGGGCCGGGCATCGAACCCAGGACCTTTGGTTAAACGTACCAACGCTCTACCAACTGAGCTACCCGGGAACTCTACTAGACACCGATCCACAAAATAAAATTGTTTGTATGCATCTAAACTCTGACTAGTGTGATATGATTCTAGTCAGCGGTGTCTGCAATGGAAACGCACTGTCTACCCTACCTCATTATCTCCTGGCTTAGTTGCCACATGAGTTATGCCTATTGGAGTCACTTTTGAGGTTCAGACCTGTCTTCGGACAGTTCACTAAATAATAATAATAATAATAATAATAATAATAATAATAATTACTGGAAGCAAGTAAAGAAATAGGTTTGGAAGTAAATCCCGAAAAGACAAAGTATATGATTATGTCTCGTGGCCGGAATATTGTACGAAATGGAAATATAAAAATTGGAACTTTATCTTTTGAAGAGGTGGAGAAGTTCAAATATCTTGGAGCAACAGTAACAAATATAAATGATACTCAGGAGGAAATTAAACACAGAATAAATATGGGAAATGCCTGTTATTATTCGGTTGAGAAACTTTTAGGCTATCATCCAGTCTGCTGTCGAAAAACCTGAAGTTACAATTTATAAAACAGTTATATTACCGGTTGTTCTGTATGGTTGTGAAACTTGGACTCTCACTCTGAGAGGGGAACAGAGATTAAGGATGTTTGAGAATAAGGTGCTTAGGAAAATATTTGTGGCTAAGAGGGATGAAGTTACAGGAGAATGGAGAAAGTTACACAACGCAGAACTGCACGCATTGTATTCTTCACCTGACATAATTAGGAACATTAAATCCAGACGTTTGTGATGGGCAGGGCATGTAGCACGTATGTGCATAGAGTTGAGTGTTAGTTGGGAGGCCGGAGGGAAAAAGACCTTCAGGGAGGCCGAGACGTAGATGGGAAGATAATATTAAAATGGATTTGAGGGAGGTGGAATATGATGATAGAGAATGAATTAATCTTGCAGGATAGGGACCGATGGCGGGCTTATGTGAGAGCGGCAATGAACCTCCGGGTTCCTTAAAAGCCAGTAAGTAAGCATAGGTTAATAATAATAATAATAATAATAATTATTATTATTATTATTATTATTATTATTATTATTATTATTATATGTACTTAATTAACTATATTAATTAATGGACTTACGCGAAAGAACCTTCACTAACACAGGAATGCTCTCTTTGTCTTCCTCTTGTTTATTTGAACCGGCGCACGGTTAGTAGAACGGTCCAGTAAACAGAAGAGTCTGGATTCTGAAGCAGCCCTCTAGAAACAAGAGCATCCTCTCCCCAAAATGCAGGCGAGACAGAGAGCCTTTTAAGGTTAAAGCATGTTTAATGCTACTGGAGGCATATGAACAGAAACTGGCTGTGTGTAATTATTGCAGGCTGCAGTGTTTTGTTCTGAATTAAATTTCATGACCTCTGTAATACGGGTCTGCTGCCTCTCTGCCCTGCTACATATACGCAATATAGAAATGTGGCAAATGAATGGAATAACGATTCTAGTAGGCGCTATCTCCATGGAGACCGTATTAACCTGAACTTCCCGCGCATTGCACCAGTTTCCATGGCGATACCGCTCACTTTAATCATGTGTGCTGGCAATTTTTTTTTTTTTTTTAACTATTGTAAGGAAAGCTTCTTGCTTTAAGATGATAGGATTTTAATTTTTATAGTAGTAACTACTATTCCAACGTTTTATATTTTCATAATACACAATTATAAAGGAAGTGTATAATCTTAAATTCGTTAATAAGGTTAAATTAACATTTTGCTGCCACTCAACATAGTTCATACTTTAGAACTTTTCCCAGAGAACCGCAGACATAGAAATATCCAACGTTGTATCAATTTCACCATCTGGAAAGAATAATAGAATTGGTACAGAGCTTCTAAATCTATTTTTATTTATTTAAGTAGGTTATTTTACGACGTTGTATCATCATCTCACATTATTTAGCGTCTGAATGAGGTGAAAGTGATAATGCCGGTGAAATGAGTCCGGGGTTCAGCACCGAAAGTTTGATATTCCTAAGAAACTAGTTCGATTAATTAAAATGCGTTTCGGTGGAACTTACAGCAGAGTCCGTATAGGCCAGTTTCTATCTGATGCTTTTCAAATTCACTGCGGGCTAAAGCAGGGAGATGCACTATCACCTTTACTTTTTAACTTCGCTCTAGAATATGCCATTAGGAAAGTCCAGGATAATAGACAGGGTTTGGAGTTGAACGGGTTACATAAGCTTCTTGTCTATGCCGATGGTGTGAAAATGTTAGGAGGAAATCCACAAACGATTAGGGAAAACACGGGAATTTTACTTGTAGCAAGTAAAGCAATAGGTCTGGAAGTAAATCCCGAAAAAAAAACAAACTAGGTATATGATTATGTCTCGTGACCAGAATATTGTACGAAATGGAAATATAAAAATTGCAAAATTTATCTTTTGAAAAGGTGGAGAAGTTCAAATATCTTGGAGCAAAAGTAACAAATATAAATGACACTCGGGAGGAAATTAAACGCAGAATAAATATGGGAAATGTCTGTTATTATTCGGTTGAGAAGATTTTGTCATCTAGTCTGCTGTCAAAAAATCTGAAAGTTAGAATTTATAAAACAGTTATATTACCGGTTGTTCTGTGTGGCTGTGAAAATTGGACTCTCACTTTGAGAGAGGAACAGAGATTAAGGATGTTTAAGAATGGTGTTCTTAGGAAAATATTTGGGGCTAAGAGGGATGAAGTTACAGGAGAATGGAGAAAGTTACACAATTGCACGCTTTGTATTCTTCACCTGACATAATTAGGAACATTAAATCCAGACGTTTGAAATGGGCAGGGCATGTAGCACGTATGGGCGAATCCAGAAATGCATATAGAGTATTAGTTGGGAGACCGGAGAAAAAAAGACTTTTGGGGAGGCCGAGACGTAGATGGGAAGATAATATTAAAATGGATTTGAGGGAGGTGGGATATGATAGGGACTGGATTAATCTTGCTTAGGATAGTGACCGATGGCGGGCTTATGTGAGGGCGGCAATGAACCTCCAGGTTCCTTCAAAGCCATTTGTAAGTAAGTAAGTTATTCTTGCTGTGGGAAGTAAATCTCTCAGAACACGAAATTCATGACACAGTCCTTTCTATTTTCTGTCAATGTATCTTAGTATAAAAATGTACGTTCTATTCAGTCAATAGCTTCAAACACACAACTATAAATGAACCAAGTGCCCGTCATTTGAGTGAGGTTGTTAATGGCTTCCTGTTACCGCCTTGTTCTTCAGTGCGTTCTCCAAGGCTCGCTGTCATTGCCTTCTGTCCGCCAGGTGGCAGTCGAGGCAGTGAAAGTGACATCTCGCTATAAAATAATAAGTTTGTCTTTTGTCTTTGTGTCTGACAGTTCGTAATAATAGGTCGCGGGTATAGTTTCACAGGAATGTGGTTGCTATGGCAACCGTTTAGCTGAAAGTTGAGAGGCAAATTGCAGGTTTCATTTGTCTTTCAATATAGCATAGACTTATGGAGATATGAAGAATTTATGCACCTGGATTCCACCTAGATATTACCCATTATTTCATTTGTATTGCTATAGTAACAGAAAAAAAAAAGAATATCTTATATTTCATTCACTTCATTGCAATCCTTTCCGAGTCGTCGATTGCTCTCGTTTAGTTACGTTCGCGCTATATACTCGGTTTTCATTGGGTAACATTTTTGTTGTTATTGTATTGCATTGCATTTATTTACATTCCACGGTATTCGTACGTCGCTTCATTGCTATGATATGAAACATGTAAAATAAGTTTTAATAGTACTATAAAGTCTTAATTATAGTCACAGTCTATTTTAAATACAGGGTGATTCATGAGGATTTACTGTCCCTTACGGAGCTTATTTCCGAAGACATTCTGAGCAAAAAAGTCATAGAAACATTTGTTCTAATCTCAATATTTTCAGAGTTACACTAATTTGAATTTGTTTGTAAAATACCATTATTCTTTAGTTTTAAGGGTAAAAGAATATTACAGATAAAGAATGAACTATTCAGGAGTATCATTTCTTTAATTAGCTAGTATTCTGAAGCTAAAAATGTGTTGTGAATTCCAAAGTTCCTTCGTACAGATTTTTTTATTTTCGATTTTTAACTACAAAATTACATTTTCTTACGCATTTATTACAACAATTGTTACAAATCACGCCACTCTTGTAAATTCTTTACGACTGTACATTAGGATGCATAATTAAACTGTAAAGAATCAAGTTCCTAAAGTCGTATGATTTGTAACAATTTTTGTTTATAAGTGCGTAAGAAAGATGTCATTTTTAGTTAAAAATTGAAAAATAAAATGTGTGAAAAGCAATTAACAACAGATTTTTAGCTTCAGAACACTAGCCAATTAAAGAAATGACACTTCTGAACAGTTCATTTTCTATTTGTAATGTATTTTTTACCCGTTAAACTAAAGAAAATACGTTTTTACTAACAATTTCAAATTAATGTAACTTTGAAAATATTGAGATTAGGACAAATGTTTATATGATATTTCTTCGGAAATAAGCTCCGTAAGTGACGGTAATCCTCATGAATCACCCTGTTTATACAGAAAATTTTTACAATATACTAGTACAACACAAGGGGTTAATATCCATACTTATTACAAGAGAGAAATATTCATGAAGCGTTGTTTAATGTCAAAAATTCATTTACAGAATAGAAGGCGAGAGAGATTAGATACTTCATTATGTACACTCTGCAGCAGTGATGTCAAAGCAAGCGCATTTTTCTGACCTTAACGTCGTGCGCGGGCATCAAGCGCTAAGTATGGAAAGAGGAAGGGTTGTGTATATGAATAAGCAACCTGTTGGATTAAGAAAACAGTGGTGCACAATCTTCAAACGGAACGTGAAATTTTATGTCGTTATTTTTATATGGCTTCTTTCTGTTTAATATTATCTATATTGTCTGTAAAACAAAAGTACTAACACTGATTTCTTAATATTGCACTTGTGTTTTAAATCTTAATAACATAATAGAGAGTTAAGAAGGAATATTCACTTAAATTCCATAGTAGTATAATATTATACTGTATTAAGTGGATGAAACACATCATTCATAAAGAAAGTGATATTCCAAAGAAAGAGATTGAGTATGACATGATAAGTTGGAATTTATATTGATGGTATCTTTAGCCTCACAAAAGTAATCAATAAACTAATCAAAACAATATTACAGTACAAAGCAAAGTTACCTAGGTACTGTATCTGTTTTAAGTGTAACTAATATTCCATAACAAATCCTTATCGCATTATGCTTTTAAGGTGATATTTTTGAGCAACTTCCTATCATCAGAATATTAAATTAGTTTCTCGAAATCTGCTGAAGCTATAGAGCTGACATTTTTACAACACATGGGCACGTATCTTTTGCTTATGATGTAACAGTAGTTGGTTTGTTAATTCATTTCCTTACAAACAATTTCCATGCGAATATTTTCAAAATTTTCAATACACTATCTTCAGTATTACGTATTTACGTTATATTAGATTTACTAAATAAATAGGCCTATATCTGAAAATTTCACTTTTCTATACGAGAAGTTGAGAAAATATTTCTTTTGAATAAAAAAATCAAACTTGTGAAAAATGAGCATTAAAATTAAAACTTACATTCTTATAATGCACTTATACTTCTCAGGCAAATCTAAAAATGAACATGGATACAGTTTTAATAAGTTCTCTTCCCTTTATCTATTGAATCAGTGCTGGCCATCCCTATATATAGCTCGATCAAGCGGCATATACCATCTCTTTCGTCTGTCTCTTTCCTTTCCGCTGTAAAGCGCTGAGGCTCTCCTGGACTCTAAAGCGCGCGCTTGCTCCTCTAGGCATCAATTGACATGCCTGCTCTACAGCATCAAGTCATGCGTAAATAAATTAACCTTTACAGGAGAGGAGATATATTCTATAACACTATTAATTGCAATTAAAAAAGATAGTCACGTTAAAAACACTGCCTTGGAGTAACCCATTTCGAATTGGAACTATCTTCGAGAGAATACCATTGAGTCTGGCTTTTATGAATTTGGGTGTCTGTGAACTCTGCAATAATTTTATCAGACGACAATACGATATTGCATTTATTTTACAAGAAGAGAAGGCACGAACTCTTTTTTTTTTTTTGGGTATCGTAAGTCAGCTATATGATGCCATCTATGGACTCAGTCATGTAGGCTCAAGATTCAGTGAAGTCACACACTGGTGACATCTGTAGGCCAGTGGCAATACTACGAGGATCGTAGTATGATATTCAGTTCTCCCAATGGCGATGCACAAAGGCGGGAGTGCCGCAGGGCTCCGTATTAGGACCACTACTCTTCTCTATCTACATCAATGACGTATCAAAGAACTTACAGTATTGCCGATATCACCTCTATGCCGACGATCTACAACTTTACATACATTCCAGACCCAATACGATCAATGAATCGATTGACAAGTTGAATTGTGACCTAGCCACTGTCTCCACTTGGGCGGCCAATTTCGGACTCCCACTTAACCCAAGTAAGACTCAAGATATATTTATTGGACATAAGCGTTTAGTTAACTCCCGTAATAACAGTAATCTTTCAGTTGTTACCCTTAACAACACGCTAATCCCTTATTCATCTGTCGTAAAAAATCTTGACTTATTTTTTGATAATAATCTAAGTTGGAATTTTCAAGTTAAAGAAACGATAAAAAAAATCTGTTCCTCCATTCACTGTTTGAGTCGCTTGAGAAACGTCTTGCCCCAGCAACTAAAACTTACCCTAGTACAAACCCTAGCAATGCCGCACTTCGATTATTGTGACGTTTTGTTAAGTGATCTAAGTTCTGAACTTTCAGTCAAGTTACAGCGAGCTCAGAATATGTGCGTCAGATACGTGTGCAACATCCGACGATATGATCACATATCACCGTCCTTCGCAAGTCTTTCGTGGCTCCGACTTAAAGAACGCAGAACTTTACACTCTTTGTCTTTACTCTTCCGAATTCTGCACACCTCAACACGAAATTACCTTTCGTCTCGTTTCTCTTATCTATATTCTAACCACGACGTAAATACCAGATCACTTATCTGTGGCACGCTAAGTATACCTCTTCATAGAACATCTCGTTATTCATCATCTTTTACAGTATCCACCTCGCGTCAATGGAATTCCTTGTCACAAAGTATTAGGGGCTGCAAGACAATAAACACCTTTAAGAACAGCTTAAAAGATAACCTTATTAGCATTTCACTCCAATCATACTGATTTAAACTATCACTGACTACATTGTTACTTCTTTCTTTAGACATCATCCTGATAGTGCTGTATTTTCAAATTTGTCTCATAATAATCTATTTCTATTATCTAATATTATTTGAAATATATTAACATTCTATGTATTTTAGTTTAATTCTGCTACACAGTTTATTTCAGTGTTTAATTAATAGTTCATAGTATTTTGTTGTTTAATTCGTAAATAACTCTTGTATACATGTAACTCTCATCTAAATCAAATTGTTGAATTCTTTGTAAGTTCATGCATATGTATATATACTTTTTGCAGGTTGAGTGGAAGAGAAGGCGTTACGGCATTAACTCTGCCAGCTAAAATAAATTATTATTATTATTATTATTATTATTATTATTATTATTATTATTATTATTATTATTATTATTATTATTTAGATGTTGCTCCCTTAGAGTGAATAAATTTAGATTTGAAAAATTGGCACTTAGCACCTTTAGAATGTTAGGTATTCAATTGTGAATAAGGAGACCTATATTTTGGAAACATATATAGTGAACATCACGTTCATAGCGACCATGGCGCTCTGGGTGGCCTCGATATGAAGCAATTAAAGCTATGACGTCCATATAGACAAGTAGGTACATACGGGAGTGGAAAATGTATCTGTGCTTAAAGGTCACAGTTTTATTAGTTGTCCTACATTTAGCTCATACAAAACAATTACCGGTACCAGTGTACCTCTGTAGGTTTATTTTTAGGTGGTAATTCAAATTCAGGTCACATTTTTAAAGTGGTAAAAAGCATACTTAATTAAAGTATGTTTTATTATACAAATAAAACACCATTTAATTCACAGAGTAATGGGGTTTGGTTATGTGGAAAGCTATTATAACAAAATCGAAACATGAAAAGCCCTTTCGACCTTCATTTGTTAATAGCCTCTCTGCCAGGCTTTGTAAAGCTTTCAAGGGGCAGTCTACCAAATATTCTGTAAGCTTGCAGTAATTGATCACTTCAGCTCTAGAACGCAGTGGTGAAAAATTCGTGGAATTTGAGAACCACATAAAACATCAATTGGTAACGTTCCTCTCCAGTGATCGTCCATCAAGTTAGGAAATTTTCCACTCACTATAATTTGATTCTGGTTTTGTGTATCTTACTTGCAATGTTTGCTAATATGCTGGTTTTCTTGTAAAACCTACCGGCACTTGCATCATGTTATATAAAGATTTTTTCCCGACCAGCAAGATATTTAAGTACCTCATATCCTATGCCTAAAATTATCATCCATCCATCCATCCATCCATCCATGCATCAATCCGTCCGTCCATCCATCCATCCGTCCGTCCATCCATCCATCCATCCATCCATCCACCCATCCATGCATCCATTCATCCATCAATCCATACATCCGTCCATCATGCATCCATCAATCCATCCTTCCATGCGTCCGTCCATCCATGCATGCATCCATCCATCCATAAATTCATACATCCGTCCGTCCATCCATGCATGCATCCATCCATCTATCAATTCATACATCCGTCCGTCCATCCATGCATGCATCCATCCATCCATCCGTAAATTCATACATCCGTCCGTCCATCCTTCCATGCATCCGTCCGTCCATCCATGCATGCATCCATCCATCCATCAATTCATATATCCGTCCGTCCATCCTTCCATGCATCCGTCCGTCCATCCATGCATGCATCCATCCATCCATCAATTCATACATCCGTCCGTCCATCCTTCCATGCATCCGTCCGTCCATCCATGCATGCATGCATCCATCCATCAATTCATACATCCGTCCGTCCATCCTTCCATGCATCCGTCCATCCATGCATGCATCCATCCATCCATCCATCAATTCATACATCCGTCCGTCCATCCATGCATGCATCCATTCATCCATCTGTCCGTCCATCCACCCATCCAGGCATCCATGCATCCATCAATCCATCCTTCCATGCATCCATCCATCCATCCATTCATCCATCAATCCATACATCCGTCCATCATGCATCCATCAATCCATCCTTCCATGCATCCATCCATCCATCCATGCATGCATCCATCCATCAATTCATACATCCGTCCGTCCGTCCATTAATGCATGCATCCATTCATCCATCCATCCATCCATCCATCCATCCATGCAGCCATCCATCTATGCATCCACGCATCCATCCATCCATCCACGCATCCATCCATCCATCCATGCATCCATCCATACATCAATCCAAACACCCGTTCATCGATCAATCCACACATTCGTCCGTCCGTCCGTCCATTTATGCATCCATCCATCAATCCATACATCCATCCATCAATCCATGCATGCATCCATCAATCCACACATCCATACATCCATCCATCAATCCATGCATCCATCCATCCATCAATCCATACACCCGTTCATCCATCAATCCACACATTCGTCCGTCCGTCCATTTATGCATCCATCCATCCATGCATGCATCTATCCATCAATCCATACATCCGTTCATCCATCCATCCATTTATGTCTTGAGTTATTTATCCTTTTTACTACCTAATTAATTAGATATTTCGCTCTTTAATTCATGTCTTATATCAATTAGTAATCCATCTTTCATGGCTGCATTTATTCACTCACTCACTCCATTCATTCATTCATTCATTCATTCATTCATTCATTCATTCATTCATTCATTCGTGTCTTCAGTCAGTTGTCCATTAATGATTAATTTCTTCATCCTCAACCAATTCAGATTTATATAATTTTTCATTGAAAATCTCGTGGGATGAAACCTGATTCTTGTTCATGAAGAGTTGTTACTAAGGGTCTTATTTGGCTTGATATATGGAAGTAAGTCTCTGATGAAATTTAATACAGCTCCCAGCATCGGTGAGTACTGTGTTAAAGGTCCTAAGCGATTGAGAAAGAGTTCAGGTTCCCTTCAACTTCATACAATTCACTCCACTAATACACCACCACCACCACCATCACCACGTTAATAATACTAATATAGAATAAAAAGTATATTTCGTGAAAACATGTTTGTTAAAACTGTAGTTTTGCTGAAAGCGAGAATGAACCAACGTACTCCCGCTTCCTATCCAGTGTGCATAATATTTTGATCTGACGTGTTAATCCACGAGCAAATAGATAACATATCAGCTACTTCCCCTCTGATGACGTTACTCAACTGTTTGCATCCATTGTTTGCGTTGTCTAGTTGCAAAATTACGAAAATATACCGCCATAAAACCTGGAAATAAAATCAGATTTTCTAATTAAATGGAATGAACTGATTCGTCCGAACCATTGGCCTGGGTAATCAGACATGTGCACCGTGATATCACATTCATGCGACTCGCAACAATATCATTACATCCCAGGAAACAAATGAGAGTGCTGCCAATTTAAAGCAGATGCGTGCCTCCTTGTCAGCACAGCCAAGTGAAGGATCTCAGGTTCGTAACCATTCTTATGATCTCGAGCTTTGTATCGCATAATTATTATTAATTATGGTATCTAATTCTGTGATGGGGGCATTTTCTATGCCTAAAAGATTTTCAGTCTTAATCGGATACAAAATATCTTTATTCATTATCAAATCAACTACATAGTATGATTCCAGGTCAGAATTTTCCCCCTTTAATATTGTATAGATACTCGTCCATTTCTCTTTCTTCTAAATTTGATGGCAGCACTTCGAGTCTATACAAGGCATTCTAGTGCTAGTTCGTTACCACTTCTACATGTAACTTACAGTATGATCCGTAAGTAATGTCATGGATTTTAGGCTGTTATTCTTTGATATACCGTCTGATACAGAACTCAGATGACAAATGGGAAACATTACTCTAATTTTTATTTATTTATTTATTTATTTATTTATTTATTTATTTTATTCCTTGTAGATTTCAAATGAATATGATATGATATAATATATTATAATATAACATAACAAAATATAATATAATATAATGTAATGTAATGTAATGTAATGTAATGTAATATAATGTAATATAATATAATATAATATAATATAATATAATATAATATAATATAATATAATATAATATAATATAATATAATATAATATAATATAATATAATATAATATAATATAATATAATATAATGTAATGTAACGTAACGTAACACATAACATAATATAACATAACATAACGAGAGAGAAATAAATCGTCCAGCCTTAATTAAGGATGATCACGAGGATCCGGAAATTAATAGCAAATAAATATATAATTAATTAAATATGAGTATTGTTATAAAAATAAAATGTAATAATTAAGCACCACTGATTATCAATAATGAAATAAAATCTTAGAAGATGACTTTAAAATTATACTTATAAATGAAAGATTTTATTTAAAATTAGCATATCCTTAATTAAGACATTCTGAGTGGTATAAATGAAATTGTATAATCTGCATAATATAATATAATATAATATAATATAATATAATATAATATAATATAATATAATATAATATAATATAATATATAATATGATATATAATATGATATATGATATATAATATGATATGATATGATATATGATATGATATGATATGATATGATATGATATGATATGATATGATATGATATATGTATGATATATGATATGACATGATATGATATATGATATGATATATAATACAATTCAATACTATGCGATGTGATATGATATGATATGATATGATATGATATATATGATATGATATATAATACAATACAATATCATGCGATGTGATGTGATATATGGTATGATATGATATGATATGATATGATATGATATGATATGATATGATATGATATAATATATAATACAATACCATGCGATGCGATGTGATAAGATATATGATATGATATGATATGATATGATATGATATGATATGATATGATATATGATATGATATGATATGATATGATATGATATGATATGATATGATATGATATGATATGATATGATATGATATGATATGATATGATATATAATACAATACCATGCGATGCGATGCGATGTGATATGATATATGATATGATATGATATGATATATAATACAATACAATATCATGCGATGTGATGTGATATATGGTATGATATGATATGATATGATATGATATAATATATAATACAATACCATGCGATGCGATGTGATAAGATATATGATATGATATGATATGATATATGATATGATATGATATGATATGATATGATATGATATGATATGATATGATATGATATGATATGATATGATATGATATGATATGATATGATATATAATACAATACCATGCGATGCGATGTGATAAGATATATGATATGATATGATATGATATATAATACAATACCATGCGATGCGATGTGATATGATATATGATATATGATATGATATATGATATGATATGATATGATATGATATGATATGATATGATATGATATGATATGATATGATATGATATGATATGATATGATATATGATATGATATGATATGATATGATATGATATGATATGATATGATATGATATGATATGATATGATATGATATGATATGATATGATATGATATGATATGATATAAACTAGCCCACTCCTGAATGAGTAAGACTCGTGCTCAGGAGAGGATTCGAATATTATCGAAAATGAAATTGAGAGTGAATAAATTACAGATTAAAAAGTGTTAAATATATTTAAACCCTAATTGAAAATGCAATTGTATACAGTATGTTCACTACTGTAAATATTCAAAATGTGCTCCATTTACTTAAAAACGGTACCTCGCTCGATCCTGACATTATTTGTCACGCTTAAAATCGTTGCAGGTGGGATGTGCAGGTATGTCGTCATGTTAGTAGAGTGGAAATGAAAACCAAGAAAACTTACTGTAATTCTTAGAATTAGTACCAGTAACTGCATTCCTTACATTATTGATTTAATTTTATTGAATTCTTTTTTATATTGAAATAGATGAAAGCGTTACAATTTTATTTAATTCACATGTAAATTCAGCTGTAGTTTTATGTCGCACTTTATACTCAAAAGGACCATGGTAAGGTCTCTTAACATTTCGTGTTGTTAATATTTTTTTTCCGTCACGTATTGGTTCATTAATACTGTAGCATACAAGAAGAGCGATGTTCCATATCAAATAGATCCTGAAAGGTCTGTGCTGGGCAAAGCATGTGTGGGACAGATTTTTTCTGACTGGTTATGTTTAATGTTACACATATCTGTATCTGTAATCATTGCAACGTATCGCTTTGATAAAAAAAAGGACATTTAAGGTATATGTACACCCACAAAACGCAAAAAAAAAAAAAAAAAAAAAAAAAAAAAAAAAAAATTTAGAATTTTCAAAATATGAATATTTCATTAGAGAATTTTCTCCCCTTTAATTTCATATAAGAATTTTCGATTTATGCCTTATAGTTTTTTAGATAAGTCTTATTTTCCAAAATGCTGCGTCATCATCCACGGTCACTTACTTTTGGAGTGATCTTCGTAGCAGTCAATCCCCTCGTCCAGCATTGCTTGTAAAATAAACTTCTTTCTACTCCCAAAATAGATGCATAGATATCTGGGCATGATCATTAGATTGAAAAAACTTTTTTGCATAATGAAGTAATTTATAATCTTTTACTGTTAGTCATAAAACTGTAAATTTGTGTGTCACTGATGTTGTACGTCATTTTAATAAGAGTCCAAAAGTAGAAATGAGGAGGATGGGCATACACCCTGGGACAAACACCATCGCAGGATTTGTTGCATCAATGGAAATAGGGACAAAAATTCCAAAAAGGGAACATTCAACACCTGAAGTTAAAACAAGGCGGAGGTATTTGAGAGACAGAAAGAAGCTTAAACTGGACCGAAATGAAGCTGCTTAAGGGGTGACATATGATGTTGCAGTCTTCTAGACTCTGAAAGTTTGCGGTTCATTTCCTGTAAATAGTAATTTTAGAATATTTAATTCTTTTAAACATGATATCTCAGCCAAATATGGTGATACCAAGAAGATATTGGTGTCATTTTGAAACTTGAAATGTGCCCCAGTGCCTGACAATGAGTAAAATGACATTAATATAATTAATAATTATCTATGGACTTTTACACCTGTGGAGTAACGGTCAACGCGTCTGCCGCGAAACCAGGTGGCCCGAGTTCGATTCCCGGTCGGGCAAGTTACCTGGTTGAGGTTTTTTCCGGGGTTTTCCCTCAACCCACTATGAGCAAATGCTGGGTAACTTTCGGTGCTGGACCCCGGACTCATTTCACCGGCATTATCATCTTCATCTCATTCAGACGCTAAATAACCAAAGATGTTGATAAAGAGTCGTGAAATAACCTACTGAAATAAAAATACATATATGGTAATATTTAATTAATGTAAATAAAAATAAAAATAGCTGTATGTCAGGCACTAAAGAATAGTTTTTGCTATAAAACAGTGAAAAAACTGCGGATCTATCTTAAAAACTGCAAGAGCTATCATGTTTCAAGTTGTATGTCAAAATTATAAACAAAATAATTTTTAAAAACACTTCAACACCTGGAGTTAAAACAAGGAGGAGGTATTTGAGAGGCAGAAAGAAGCTGAAACTTGACCGACACGAAGCTACTTAAGGGGTGACATATGATGATGGAGTCTTCTAGGCTCTGAAAGTTTGTGGCTCATTTCCTGCAAATAGTAATTTTAGAATATTTAATTCTTTTAAACATGATATCTCAGCCAAATATGGTGATACCAAGAAGATACTGGTGTCATTTTGAAACTTGAAATGTGCCCCAGTGCCTGACAATGAGTAAAATAACATTAACATAATTAATAATTATCTTTGGACTTTTACACCTGTGGAGTAACGGTCAACGCTTCTGCCGCGAAACCAGGTGGCCCGTGTTCGATTCCCGGTCGGGCAAGTTACCTGGTTGAGGTTTTTTCCGGGGTTTTCCCTCAACCCAATATGAGCAAATGCTGGGTAACTTTCGGTGCTGGACCCCGGACTCATTTCACCGGCATTATCATCTTCATCTCATTCAGACGCTAAATAACCAAAGATGTTGATAAAGAGTCGTAAAATAACCTACTAGAATAAAAATGCATATATGGTAATATTTAATTAATGTAAATAAAAATAAAAAATAGCTCTATGTCAGGCAGTAAAGAATAGTTTTAGCTATAAAACAGTGAAAAAACTGTGGCTCTATCTTAAAAACTGCATGAGCTATCATGTTTCAAGTTGTATGTCAAAATTATAAACAAAATAATTTTTATAAACACTTTAGACATAATTTCAAGGGATCTGTTCACTTCATTCTCTTTTTGGTATCATTCTCAATTGTATAAAAATTTTACAGAGCAAAATTATACAAAACAAAATTTTTTGTATGTAAAGGTGTACATATACCTTAATATTGGACTACCAATTAAATTACAATACACATTGCATTGCCTGTCCATATTCCTCCCTGCTGTGCTATAGTGGACGTATGGGGGTTACAGTATTTCTTGTCCTTGAGAATGTGATATACATCGCAGTGGTATCGATCTCTAGGTCTGCTAGTTGCATGCGGGCGTGGAGATTCCGATACGGAGAGCATCTCTGTCTCTGAGATGTGCGGGCAATGCTGAGTGACGTGGTGCACACCAGTTCCGATAACAAGTAGGTAGAGAGGAGAATTCAGCAGATGGAATGAAAGACGGAAAGTACGTCTAATAGAAAGGGAGGATAAAGTATAAAAATGGAATTAGGAAAAAAGAACAAAATACTGTAGACGTAGTAAACGTTGATGAAATGCGGATATGAAAGTATAAATGATCCTATGAAGCTAACCGATATCTTTGCAATCACATCTATTGAATGTAGTTCGTCGTAGCCGATTTATGACGATCACTTCGTTTATATGACGTCATTCCATTTTCGACCAATGAAGTGTAATGAAATTTTGAATTCCAACCAATCACAGTCACACTTTGCGATAATTTTTGCAGCTAGATTTATCGCTATCAATTTATCGCGTGGTCGTTCTTTTGTTCAGTCGTTGTCGCCAACTGTTTCCCCGTAAATTGATGATCATGAATACATTAAGATGCAACTACACGGTTAAACTTTTCTTTCAACTTTAAAGCAATGAATGCAAGATTTATATTTAATATCTATATTAATAATAAATCTGTAGCCGAAATTTTTCTGATAATTTTCGATTTTCCAAAAATAATTGTCCTAACATATATAATTAACCACCCTGAAACCGAAAATCGCTTTTTTGAAATTTTTGTTTGCATGTCTGTCTGTCTATATGTATGTTTGTTACCTTTTCACGCGATAATGGCTGAACGGATTTCGATAAAAATTGGAATATGAATCAAGTTCGTTGCAACGTAGATTTTAGGCTATATGGCATTCAAAATACATCATTTAAAATGGGGGGTTATAAGGGGGCCTGAATTAAATAAATCGAAATATCTCGCTTATTATTGATTTTTGTGAAAAATGTTACATAACAAAAGTTTCTTTAAAAATAATTTCCGATAAGTGTTATTCCTTGAAAAATTTTGATAGGACTGATATTTAATGAGATAAATGAGTTTTAAAATTAAAATAACTGCCATCTAAGGCCGTGTAATGAATTAAAAAACAAATGACTTCGTCTATAAGGGGCCTTGGACAGCAACAATCGAAAGCTATGAAAGATAGACCACAGAAATGTTTCTGTGTTTGTATGAAGTAATATCGGAAGCTAAATTAACCGATTTGTATAATTAATTATTAATTCACCATTGGAAAGTGTAGTTTCTCTAGATGGACATAATGCTATAATGTTATTACAGTAACTTCTGGGTGATTCGAGATCAGGTAAGATTAAAATAGCTTCTTATGCACAGAAAACTTGATAGGCTATTCTGTACATTCGTTTCCTGTATTTCCTAAAATCATTTTTATGACCAAATGAGTGTCTCTGGATCAAAATGATCGCATTTTAATTATGCAAATACAATTTAAATTAAGTAACATAATAAAAGATTTATCCTTATATCAAACACGAATGTTCCCTGGATCAAATGTCCTATTTTAATTATGTAATTACTTTATATTTATTTCTAACGGGTGCAGCGGAGCGCACGGGTACGGCTAGTTAATATATTTACGCAGTGAAGACGACATTCAAAACGGCGCACCATGTATGCACAAAATCTTCATGCATCTTAATTGAACGTACCTTTTAAACTTGATTCTTTCAATATTCTTCCCAGATTGCACGCATACGCGATTGGAATATTGAACTGTGTAGATGCAGCTTTAGTTCCGTTACACACTACAGCGAGAATGCGTTTGTCGAGCTATAAAAAATGCTTTCGTGTAGCACGAGTAACGGTCGAAATAAGGCACAGCTGACATTGGTCCTGCTCCCACAGGAACTTAACCTATAATTGTAGCCTATAAAATTTGTATTTTGTGAATGAAATTAAACAATTAATAGAAAGTCAGATATTCAAATTTATGTAACATCATCGCATATAAAACCCAAAGACCTTGCATAGTAATAATAAGGTCTTTTCATCAAACTGCCTTCTGTATGGCGTAATAAAATTCGTGTTTTAATTAGGCCTATCTATACAGAGATGGCTTCACTATGTAGCAACATGTCTCGCTGTGAATACATAAGCATTGGTATATAGCTGTCCCCACTGTTACTGTTAAATTAAATTATGATTTCAGCAGATAATGAAAATGTATTTATGTTATAATAATAAGAGAAAAGTGCAGTACATGTAATTAACATTGTTAAACCTGTATTTCGCTTTTCGCAATTGGCATTACTGAATAATAACATCGAATTTCTTTATTGCAGTAATCGATATTGATCTACGACTATTTCTACTTCACGATGTTTGAATAGGTTAAGTATTCGTTAATATACAATTATTAACATTTTGTGATCGAATTTTAGGGATATATTATTTACATTTTTATTTTATTCACGAAATAGTCCTAACAAATGTCACTCGAGGTCTGAGATTTCCCGTAACATTACTACAGATAATTTCGTTTCATGTCCTGCACACTAACCATTGTTTTAAATGTATGTAGTAAACTGCCCATAAATTTGTGCGATGCTTTTGGAATGTCTGGATGACGACGATAAATCTTGTCTGCAGCCTTCCTTAATGTTCTGTGATCGTCCCCAGGGCGGTACTAACTTCATTCGCTGTTTAGGAATCAAAGTGATCCCTTCTTCAACTTTCAATCCATATCAATTACAACTCAAAGCAATAAGATCTCTCCTACAGCTTTCAATAACCTCAAACAATAAAATAAATAAAATATTAACTCTAGCATTATTCTTTACAAGGCCTATTTCACGATTCAATTATAACACAAGTGTAGGGTGTAGCGTAAGTAATGTCATTAATTTCAGAGGGTTATTTTTTGTAGGTACCGGTATAATACTTTTAGTTGGTTATTTAACGACGCTATATTAACTGCTAGGTTATTTAGCGTCGATGAGATTGGTGATAGCGGGATGATATTTGGCGAAACGAGGCCGAGGATTCGCCATAGATTACCTGGCATTACTTTACGGTTGGAGAAAACCTCTGGAAAAACCAAGCACGTAATCAGCCCAAGCGGGGATCGAACCCGCGCCCGAGTGCAATTTCACACCGCCAGGCGAGCGCCTTTACCTACTGAGCCACGCCGGTGTCGCCGGTATAAAAAAGTTTAATATAATTTTGCTCGTTATTCTTCCTTTCCGAGTTAGAAATTGTTTTGTTTATTTATTTATTTACTTACTTAGTTATTTACTTATTTATTTACTTATTAATTTATTCATTTATTTATTTACTTAGTTCTTTACTTATTTAGTTATTTATTTATTTATTTATTTATTCATTCATTCATTCATTCATTTACTCATTTATTTATTTATTTTCTCATTTATTTATTTATTTACTCATTTATTTATTTACTTATTTATTTACTCATTTATTTATTTATTTACTCATTTAGTTATTTACTCATTTATTTATTTATTCGTTTATTGATTTACTCATTTATTTATTTACTCATTTATTTCTTTACTCATTTATTTATTTATTTACTCATTTATTTCTTTACTCATTTATTTATTTATTTACTCATTCATTTACTCATTTATTTATTTATTTTCTCATTTATTTATTTACTCATTTATTTGTTTACTTATTTATTTATTTACTCATTTATTTATTCATTTACTCATGTATTTATTCATTTACTCATTTACTTATTCATTTACTCATTTATTTATTTTCTCATTTATTTATTTACTGATTTATTTATTTATTTACTCATTTATTTATTTATTTTCACATTTATTTATTTATTTTCTCATTTATTTATTTACTCATTTATTTATTTACTAATTTATTTGTTTACTCATTTATTTATTTATTTACTCATTTATTTATTTTCACATTTATTTATTTATTTTTTCATTTATTTATTTACTCATTTATTTATTTACTCATTTATTTGTTTACTCATTTATTCATTTACTCATTTATTTATTTTCTCATTTATTTATTTACTGATTTATTTATTTATTTACTCATTTATTTATTTATTTTCACATTTATTTATTTATTTTCTCATTTATTTATTTACTCATTTATTTATTTACTCATTTATTTGTTTACTCATTTATTTGTTTACTCATTTATTTATTTATTTTCTCATTTATTTATTCACTCATTTATTTATTTACTCATTTATTTGTTTACTCATTTATTTATTTATTTTCTCATTTATTTATTTATTTACTCATTTATTTATTTACTCATTTATTTGTTTACTCATTTATTTATTTATTTACTCATTTATTTATTTACTCATTTACTTGTTTACTTATTTATTTATTTATTCATTTATTTATTTATTTACTCATTTATTTATTTACTCATTTATTTATTTATTTACTCATTTATTTATTTATTTATTCGTTTATTGATTTACTCATTTATTTATTTACTAATTTATTTATTTATTTATTTATTTACTCATTTATTTATTTATTCATTTATTTACTCATGCATTTATTTACTCATTTATTTATTTACTCATTTATTCCTTCATTCATTTATTTATTTACTACAGGATTAAGGCCATAAGGCCCTACCTTCCATCCTACCTACTCATATATGAAACATTTCATATCGTGTTTTGGGGAAAGTCATCGATTTAATTCCCAATATGCTCAGTCAATTTAAGAGATCAGCGTATTATGATAATAAATGATTGAATAAATTTTAGTTTAGTCTTTTAATTGTGCAGAAATTTGAACCGAACAAATGTAACATTTTAAAACTTTTTGAAGAAAGAAAAGTTAAATTTCTTCAGATCAAATTTCTCCTCATTTAAACGACAAAACTAAAATTCGTTGAATCATTTGTTATTATAATACACTGCTTTCTTAAACTAAGTGAGAATATTGGGAATTAACTTCAATAGGTTTCCCAAAATACGCTATGAAATGTTTTCATATAAAATATTTTTTTCTCCAAAATCGAGCAAATAGGAGCAAAATTGTATGAAACTATTTGGTTTGAAATACTGCTGTCAAAAAATCTGAAAGTTAGAATTAATAAAACAGTTATATTACCGGTTGTTCTGTATGGTTGTGAAACTTGGACTCTCACTTTAAGAGAGGAACATAGGTTAAGGGTGTTTGAGAATAAGGTGCTTAGGAAAATATTTGGGGCTAAGAGGGATGAAGTTACAGGAGAATGGAGAAAGTTACACAACACAGAACTGCACGCATTGTATTCTTCACCTGACATAATTAGGAACATTAAATCCAGACGTTTGAGATGGGCAGGGTATGTAGCGAATCCAGAAATGCATATAGAGTATTAGTTGGGAGGCCGGAGGGAAAAAGACCTTTAGGGAGGCCTAGACGTATATGGGAAGATAATATTAAAATGGATTTGATTTTTTATTTAGTTTAATTCCCAAGTCTAGTCTTCATAGGAAATAAAAATTTGGGGACAATTTTGACCTCTGGGGCCCCAAAATTTAAAATTATTTTTAATTCAGGTACAGAAATGTTTCAAAAATATTATTCTCCATTTCTATCACATTGCATTTTTCAAAATATTTAAAACTATCGAAGACGTTCGAAAAAAGAAACAATGTACATTATAATGTAGACTACATGAGGCCTGAAGGGGTTAAACTTTAGACCCAAACTGTACAATAGACAAAAAAAAATATCGAAAACAAATTGTACCAGCAGAAGATATTATGGAATAAAACAATCGAAAAAGTATGGGAAGTTTTGGGATAACAATACAAGGGAGGAAAGAAGCAAAGGAAAATCTATGTGGTAGGGAAATAGACAGACGTACGTAGTATATAAAGATGAAAATTAATAAAAGACAATTGGATGGACAGACTCGAGGGGGGGGGGGAACACAAAGCACTGCAGCGACTCGCCTTTCGGAAGTTTCGGATCCGAATATCTGAACGCACCCTCGGAATCCAGCTCTTATTATTTACGATACAATTGCAGCGCTCTCTCCATTAAAAACGCCCCTTCACAATCGCGAAGAGCAGAAATTCACCAAATCGACGATACCGCTATTGGACTGATTCTGGTTTCGATTCGAGACATATCGATTACCGCACCTGACGTCTGCGTCCGCCTCCTCCATTTTATCTTCGCCCCTCGCTTCCTCGTGGTTTGCTCTACCCCATAAAAAAGAGGGAGAAGAAATGGAGAAACAAAGGCTCGGGGGTTGGGATGATGTTCTGGAGGAATCTCACCCTCCCTGCTTCCCTTTCTTGCAGTAAAATGGAGGCACTTTGTCTCTTTCAGCCGATATCAACTCACATTGATTCCTCTCGCTTGATAAACTCCGACGGTCTCACGGTTTAAGTTTCAAAATTGGCTACCAGTTGAATGCACTCACACCGCGACGTTAGAGAGCCTGTAATAACCTGAAAACTAAGTGTCACTCATTTGTACATTCGGTCTGGTTTAGGGGTGATGTAACTAATGGTGTGATGTACCTCTTTCATTACACACTATCAGGGATGTTGAACTCTTAGAGAGTTTTGTGTCGCGCTACATATGACGGCAGATTGTCTCGCGTTTTGTAAGATTATTGGGTTGATACGAAAGTTCGTAGAGTTTTTTTTTTCCGCTGTGATAAAAGCTTTTATTTGAGACAGAAATTAATCTATAGGCTTCATATTCCAGCTACCTAGAGACTGAAGTTAAGGACACATTGGGTATATAGTACGCTGAACACAGGTATTTATTTATTTATTTATTTATTTATTTATTTATTTATTTATTTATTTATTTATTTATTTATTTATTTATTTATTTATTTAATCTGGTATACATAAGGCCATCAGGCCTTCTCTTCCCCTCTATCAGGGGATTACAACTACAATATTAAGAATACAATTGAGGCATTGACATGGGAAAGGTCGTAACTGCCAAAAATTCGAATTTTTAGGTTTTTCATTGAGAAGGTAGTAAATGGCCATGCCAATGGCACAGAGAAGGTAGTATGTCCGTATGTAATGAAACGAAGTTGGAAACGTAGTCACTAGATGTTGTAAGCTGTATGTGCACAGCTGTTGGCGCGGAGAAGGTAGTGACTCCTTTTACAACATCAGAGTGTGTCTAGACAAATATGGGCTGATAACTGTGCAGGGCAGAATAAGAATCGAATGATTCTAATGGTCCTGATTTACATTATTGCCAAGAAACATTTTGATTCAGTGGACTTGAAATTCCTGGTTTCAGAACATTCCTACGTGCCATGTGATAGGGAATTTGGCATCATAGAGAAAAGAAAAACAAAAAGATGCAAGACCATGGTTCCAAACGAGGTAAGGCCTAATAATGTAATAATGATGAAGGATGAGGATTTCTTCGACTTTTGTGCAGAATGTGACAAGTTTTTGAATACAACTCCTATCAAAATCAGCACCCTCAACTGGATTAGACTCTCAAGAGCTGATTTTCCTCTAATAAAAACAAGACAGTCATTTAATGACCTTGAAATGTGGACAGAGCACAGGATTTTTAAGAAAGGACAGTCATTAACGTCAATCACTAACTTGCAGTGCTTGCAACGCCTTGAAAGAAGACCAGTCGTCACTGATGCCAAAAAGAGAGACTTGTTATCTATGTTAGACTTCCTCGATGAAAAGTATCATGCATTTTACCGAACATTTGTGCATAATGTATAAATAACGTTAATTCTCAGTTTGGCTAAGGAGTGATTTCAATGTTGTATTTTCATAAAGTAGGATTTCACAGATAAATCTGTGCCAGAATTTTCAAATTTCATATGTAACACAAACATGAGTGTATGCCTTTCATTTAAAGCAGTTTCTGTAATAATGTAAGTGAGAAAGTGTTCATAAATTTGTTTTTTCCTTCCCCTGAAAAATTTTGTTTTTGACAGTTACTACCTTTCCCATGTCAGCGCCTCAATTACAATTATAAACATAATTAATATTAAATTTACAAATACAATAAAAATCAAAATACTAAAAGATTAATTCATTAATAAAAGCTAGACAGTTTATTGTAAAAATTAAGAAGAGAGAAGCATTTCTTTTATTGATTAAGTTATAGTACATTATGCAACGAGCCTATAATGGTAGTAATTAAGACGCGAGTATGTTTGTTTATGACACGAGAGCAAGCGAGTTTTATAATATTCATACGAGCGCCTTAATTACCATTATAGGCAAGTTTCATACGACTTTTTATGCTCGACCATACTTCTAACTTGAAATTATTCATAAGTATTCATGTTATGGTTATGTAAGTGAGGAGCGGAACTGACCTGAATTCTGAGATGTGCGCAGACGCGAAAGTATTGATTTTTTCCGAGCCACGAATGTCATTGACCTTGATATAATCTAGAGAATAAAATGAACATTAGTCTTGATATAACCTGGAAATTAATTTAGAATTGAAAAACGAGATGACAAATTGAATTTATTTGAATATTATTTACAATTAACGCTAATTATTATAGTAATAGAACATAACCTTCTACAACAGTATTGGATTTCCAGCGTCCGTGACGTTTCGCTAGTTGTCTTTCGATTGCATATCCGAGAATAATCGATACTTGCGGTTTTATAATGGTACAATGGTGATTTCTCATTGGCTGAACAACTGAATTATAATGAATAGGTGTACTTTAATGAGGTGCATTAAAGGGCTACTACCAGGTGTATAATTACTACATTTCGGCATGGTCGAGCATAAAAATTAAACCTACTCTACGCAGTAAGAAAAAGCTTAATAAGTTTGCTTTTGAACGCTACTAAATTCCGACAGTCTCTGATGTCACTGGGTAGGGTATTCCACAAGCGCGAGAGCGAGATTGTGTATGATGATGAATACGATGATGTCTTATGTGTTGGTATGGCTAGTATGCGGCTATTTTGCGTGCGTGCGAAGAGATTATGAAATGATGACAGGTAATGCAACGGATAAGGATATAAACAAACAGGTCGTCGCTGCGTATCCGTGGAGAACAGTCAACTGCCGACATTCTGAAGCTGTACTAGTAAACACATGTTTGAGTCCTGATGTTCATTTTCGTCGTGATCTTTGCAGTGAATAATAACGTGCATTCGTAAGTTACGGAACTTGAACATATGCGGATGTCACTTGAAATGATTTTATATTGCAAGAAATTATTTCTATAGCTAGCGTTCAAAGATATCTGACCTACGATATTGTGATCGTTTAAGCGAATTTTCCAACCACATGATAACTCAGAACCAAAGATAAAAAAATTGACAAACTTTGAAAGAGTTCCGCTAGTTCTCAATAGATGGCACCAATATTGGGGCCATTAAAAAGGTGGCAGGAAAATTATTATGTACAGTAAGCATAAATTATTCTCATAATTTACAATATCAGCATTTTCCAACTGTTTTATAATGAGTAAAGTGGTATGAAAAATTAAATTCTATATGCACGTATATTTATGTACGGCCATCTATTCATAGAAGTAATGACTAAAGAAGCTACACTTACATCAACAAATTATGGATCACTATCGATTAGTGGGGTCAGATATGTTTATGACGTTATTGGTGCATGATGCAGTACAAGATATTCCCATTGTCTGATATTTTTTCGTATTTTCGTATTTCATAATATGTCGCTTATCACTGAAAAAAAACACTAATTTTTATATATTTTTCTAGAAATTTGCTAAAATGTAAATTAATAAATTTATTACACATCTTGATTACACAATTTATTAATTGGTTTGTTGGCACTGAACATCGTGATAGGCTACACAAATCCATGCTAACGTCGAGTTAATATCTTCATAATATTCAGATTTTGATTATTCAACACACTTTTGGTATTGCAGTGTCTTTCAGTCCACTGTTTTTATCACTTTTACGTTTACTTTACACTTTTATATGCAACTAGTGGCTTGTGCAGCAAATGCTGCAAACTAAGTTCATTAGACGTTCAAATAAAAATTTTTCAGATTTATTTTCAATGAAGAATACCAGACTTTCTGAAAGTTATTTGCTTCCATAATAATGAAACATACTCCCTTTGAATGCCTTTTTTTATGCCAAATACTTTTTCTTGAACTTATGCTTCTTTAGTTTTTGAGTTTCAACGCGAAAACGCAGGTAACAATGTCAGGACGATCAGTGGGTTTTTAATGTGGGAATAAAGCAATAGCTATTTCAGGTCATTGTGGATTGTAGGTGAAAGTTAAAAAAAGTCAGGTTTGCCATGCTTTCGAACAATAGACATAGCATCTTGGTATAGCTGCTGCATGTAGAGCTTGAAATGTAGAGGGTAAAATCATTTTATCCTGCTAAGAGATCTTGCTGAAATGATAGGGAAACTACAAAATCTTGTAGCCCTCTTATTTTATCAGTAAGTAATACCTTTTGGTCTTTCCGCAGGAACTGTAATTCTTGTGCTCTCTCCAGCCAATACTGAAGAGAATCACGCATATAAATATCTACACCACACCGCCATTAAGTATATGAAAAAGAGCCAACCCCACTTGATTAATAACTATAAAAATATTTGATTTTTAATAACATTATTATTATCTGACGTAAGTTTTGTAGTTTTCAATAATATATACTATAATATACTATATAGCGGCCACTCAGTAAATTATAGACATGAAGGTCTAATTTAAGATATTCTCTACATCTACTTATATAACCCCAAAAGTTTCACTTTCATATCTTCAATATAGCATTAATATGTATAATTAATGAAAAACAGTCTCATTATGGCATTAACTATAATAATATTTCATTTCTAATGGTAATAATGTCATCAAACCACCTCACGTTTTGCAGTTTTTAATATCCAATACACAGTTGTACTCTGAAAATTACACACCGCAGAATCAGACCTGTAAATTATTTTTATAGCAAGTCTTGAAGTTTTTAATAACAAATTTAATTTTAGCTCTAAATATGTCAGAAATCTTGCAGATCATGTCCTTCGTGCAGTATTGTTTACTGTAGTGTTTGTTCTGTTTTATTCTGAAATACAATTACTGACTACAGATGGATTTTAGAAAATAGGAAAATTATGTTGAAAAATTGACATTTCACTGAAAACAACTATTTTTCTGAAAAACTTTGGGTTCCAAGCTTCAAAATGACGGGTCATTTATTAAAATCCGTTCAGTCGTTTTCCCGCAATTTCCATTACCAGTTCAAATTATATATATATAGATGTTGTCTATATTGAGAGTGAAAATATTAGTTCAAATATCCTAAACTATGCCCTGCAATATTACACTCACGAGCGTCTTACCTAAGGCATTTTTACCTCTGCAATGGACCTTCAATCAGCCACAAAGATGTAGTTATTTAAATAATACAACCAGTAAGATCAGTGATCGATCAGTTTCGATATGTAGGCTATAAACAGTAATTTATAAATATAATTGAACTTCATTATTATTCGTAATCGTCATAACATTTAACATGTTTAGGCTTAATGTGCTGACTTTCCTAAAAACTTAAACACCCTGTATATATAGACTGTATCATTTCACTAACATATAATTTACTTTTACTAAATTTTGTTGACTTTTTTTTTTTTTTTTTAATTGTTGAGATGTTCTTCGGTTTGGAAACAGAACTCTCTTCCGTGACTCATAAAAAGGACATATTCTCTTACAAACATCCGTTGCCTAGGTAACCGTACGTAATGTCAAATGCCAATCGATTTTTAAGATACCCATTGCTTTCATGCATATGTCGACTGGATATTGAATGATTTGAAGAGCAAAACCTTTCATTTGACACTAATTCACAGGAGCGGAGAATTCCCGTTAATATTTCAGTTCTCAATTAAGCTCTGTGATCTGTGCCTTAGATTATAAAGGCTTTAACTTAGACTTTTTTTATCTTTTTGTGCGTATTTATGAAAGAGGCGATTTGAAAGACCTAGTTATAATACAAGCTTACATATGGTACTATTAAAAACATGAGCGTGTTTCATATTTATTATGTCGTATAGATGTATATTTTCTACCCTGTAATGAAAAATGTGAAGTTTAAAATGTTTATTTTTTTCTGAGTAAAAAAATACACACAGACATAGGAAATAGACCCATACAAATGCATAACATTTTCCGGTAAATGACATAGAACTCATGTAAATAATTCGTAACGAAGCGAATGAATTATTTCATCTTTATTTTAATATTAAGCCTGTTATTCGACCACTAGGCCTAATACCATGTTTTCATAATTTATCCCTAGGCCTATATAATTAATAGTACAGACTAGCTTTTATATGACAGATAAACTCAGCTGTAAATGTTTTTCTCGGTGATATTGATTAATTCATTCTTAGTTTATTGCCAAAGATAAGGTCCTTCACTGCAAACCCAGCATTCTCCAGCGTTTCCTATTTTTCGCCTTCCTCAAGTCTCTTCATATGAGCCATATTGTACTGTATTGTATTTATTAACATTCCATGGTATTCATACATGCTTACAGCTAGAATATGGAACAAGTCAAAAAACTTAATACTATTATAAGATCTTAATTTATAGTCACAGTCTAGATGGCATATATACAGACGAGATTTACAATATTGTCTACTAGTACAACACATAGTTTTAGTATCAATTTCATGAAGTGTTATTGAATGTCATGAATTCACCTACAGAATAGAAGGCGTGAGAAATTAGGTACTTCTTTAATTTGGCCCTAAATAATTTTTGTGTTTTGAGTTTCATTTTTTATATCGATAGGGAGGTTATTAAAAATTTTTACTGCCATATAACGCACTCCTTTTTGATAGCACGATAGACTTGCCGATGGAGTATGAAAGTCATTTTTTTGACGTGTATTTATGCTATGAACTGTTGAATTAGTTACAAAGTTTTCACGATTACATACGAGGAAGATTATTAATGAAAAGATATACTGACAAGCCATGGGCATTATTTGTAGTTTTTTGAAAATAGTCCTACACGACTCCCTAGATTTGGCACCTACTATTATTCTAATTACTCTTTTTTGTAATAGAAATATATTGTTACTATCTGTGGAATTTCCCCAGAATATTATTCCAAAACTCATTACCGAGTGGAAGTATGCAAAGTATATTGTTTTTAAGGTATTGATATTTACTATCTTTTGCATAGATCTAATAGCAAAACAAGCTGAATTTAGTTTGGGGGTAATTTCTTTAATATGATTTTTCCAATTTAACACATTATCGATTTTTAAGCCAAGAAATTTGGTTGTTGTTGTTGTTTCTAATAGGGATCTATTGTTAATTATTACGCTAGAAATTTGCGACGTTGAATTTGGACAGGATTTAAATTGAATTATGTTAGTTTTGTTACAACTTAATACTAATTTATTGACTGAGAACCAGTCACATATTTTGAAGAGAATTTCCTCTGTTGAAGATTGGAATGTGTTGGAGTTATTGGCTGTAATTACTATACTTGTGTCATCTGCAAATCATATGGGATGACCTACATCTTTTATAAGGGGGGCAAGACCATTCCTTCCAGCCCATCCTTCAGTAAGCAGTTTTCTGTTACCAATGGTCTGTCCAAATCCTTTTTCACTTCCTGATCAGTTTCTGCATTATTTTTTCTTCACCCACTCTTTCCAACACAGCTTCATTTATTATTCTGTCTGTCCATTTCACACACTCCATTCTTCTCCATATCCACGTTTAAAATTCTTCTAGACGTTTCTCTTCACTTCGTCATAATGTCCATGTTTCTGCCCCAAACTTTTCCACACTCCACACAAAGCACTTCACTAATCTCTTCCTTTGTTCTTTTTCCAGAGGTCCGCAGAAGATGCTTCTTTTTCTATTAAAAGCTTCCTTTGCCATTGGTGTCCTCTTTTTGACTTCTGACAGCAGCTCATGTTACTGCTTATACAGGGACATCATTTTATTTTTACTTGCATTTTTATTGTACCTGCATTTCTGAATGTACTTCACTCTCACCCCTTCACTAATGTCCTTGCTCCCGTCAGACACACAAACTTACCGCCGCTGTTGGATTCGAAGTCTTCAAGCAGTGAAGTAAACACTGCAGTGTATAGTGTGTTTCAGAAATATGGTTGCGTTTTCTATAGAAGAAAGAACCTATATTAATAATATCGTACTAAAAAATTATATTCAAGAAACGATAAATTCAATTTCAGAGAATATGCTTCAAATTTTTTTTAATAATATGCGTACTGAATTGAAGCCTGCATTGTAATGAACGGCAATCATTTCCAGCAACTTGTTTAAAAATTCAGATTAGCTTTTTTTGAATTGAGGTGGCTAGAAGCAAAAAAATGCTAGTGATAGTTGTGAGTTAAGTGCATCCAGTGTAAGCAAAAGTATCTAAAATTTTAGTGGCAAAGGGATATTTTAATCGCATCACACATTAAAATTTAAATAAAAAATTTCACCGATTTTACGAAAGCTTAAATATTTAAACCCCATTTTCTCAAAAGTAACTTAAGTGCACTTACAGCCCTTTACTTATGACCCCCTCAATTTAGATGCACTCTCTGTATTGTATGATAACATCAATAATTAATATGCTAAATAAAGTAGACATTACATAACGAACATAGCCGCCTGAAAAGTTGAGTTTTTGAAAAAAAAATGCTACTACTCTACTGTATTTTGATAAATTCCGTATAAGTTATGATCAAACTGAAAATCGTAATATCGTATTTCCCTACAACATAAATGGATACACTACTTTTCTCTCCTCCTATACCTAGTAAACTGATTTGTTTACATATTGCACTAGTAACATCAAACTCCTGTAATGGAAGGGGGCAACAGTGTTTCCGAGTATAGGCAGGTTAATGTTAAAAATGTTGGTAAAAATAAAGTGATGTCCCTGTAGTACACCCCAAGTATTTGAAGCTGTTCAATTTTTCCCCTTCCTCAATTCGGATTCGCTCGTTTACCTTCTTTATTTTTCTTCGGATGACCATTCGAAATGAGGCAGGGGTCAGCTTCAAACACATGTTTGCATTTCTTATCTTCATCCCATATTTCTCATTTAGCTCCAGTACCATATCCCCTAGTATCGTCTCCTCTTCTGCTAAGAACGCTATATCGTCAGAAAATCTCATGCGCTTTATTTTTCTTCTTCTTTCTTCCTACTATCACCCCTCCCATGTTGCGAAAAGACATTTGTTCTCTTGTCCTGAATTTGACTCGTTATTTCATATAAAGATTACTTAATTGTCGCCTCTCTTTCGAATACACACTAATTTTGTACAGAACCCCCATAAGTTTATTCCAGTCAACACTGTTAAAAGCCTTTTTCGGGTCTACAAATACTACTCTGGCTTACCAGAAACTTCTCTGTCCGAACTGAAAATACAGGGACATCATTTTATTTTTACTAACATTTTTAATATTAACCTGGCTATACCTTTGGATTAACGGTTGAGAAAATACAAACAAATCACTTTACTAGGTATAGAAGAGAAGAAAAGTAGTTCATCCATTTACGTAAACTAGGAAATATCGCAATTTTGAGTTTGATAATTTTCATTAGGTTTTTGTTTAATCAAATTACAGTACAGTATTAACAATAAGTGTTTTACTCACGAACTGAGCTGTCCATATGGATATATTCATTATGCAGTGTATATTATACTGTCTACAGCACATTAGCGTACAATATAGAGAATGAAGTTAAATTGAAAAATAATCATAATATGGATATTTAAACACGTTTTTGAAAATGGTGGCCGTTCATTTCGATACAGGCTTCAGTTCTTTTGTGCATATTATCGCACTATAGACTATTGCATCTAATTCCAATTACCAGTTTCGTCCTTCGTACTAGTAACTCATGTTGAAATATTTCTGTACCTACTCTATAAAAGAGTACCTTACGTACTGTAAATTCAATCTTCACTTCTGCCCGATCCGAAAAGATAAAATTACACAGACATGCTATCTACTGTCCGTCCAAGTGGTTTTGTCGTAGGATCGTAGAAAAGGGGGGAAATCACGTGACAGTTAATTACTTAACGAGGCCCTTTTATTTAAGCTATTTTGAGCAGTTGTATAATATTACGTTAACGTCCAATTCGTAATAGAAATATTTTCAGGAAAGAGCTAAGACAGCCCAGCCACTAGCCTTTACAGACATCCATTTAATATTCTCATCATATTGGCAGCAAAAAATGCGTCCTCCCATCCTACTTCAAACTTTCGTTTTTGTAGAGGTACATGGTTTCGAGACATTGGACGATACGCCACTCGCAGGTCAGAGACAAATACAAATGGGACGGAGTTTAACTCTAGCGAGTGAGAGGGTGGAGGTTGGGGGAGGTAGGAAGCAAGGGAAATGCACAGCTATCATTGTGAGCCACAGTGTGTTCGTGAATCACATTTTCGCCACGGCTGCTCTATGGAATAATGGCGTTTCGCACTGTGTGTGTACCAAATAAAAAAAAAATTCTAATTTTGTCTACTGTAAAATCCGTCACAGTACCATATGCAAAGCTTGTTTTCTTACACCCGGTAGTATTCAGGTGCAGAAAGAAAGCTCTACCTTTCTGCCTTCTGTATGAATCTAAAGCATGTGTTGGTACAGATATAATTGACCTCATTTTAATTCTAATATAGATCCGTTATTACCATATTAATTTTCATCTTTGAACAGGGACAGTCTTTTCCATTTAAAGAACACTTCTGTCCTGCTGTCGTTTACGTAATTTCGAAACGTTTTGTGTTATTTTGTAAACGATGTTTACCTTTAAACTAAGTCGAATCATAAACGATTCCTGGTAAACGAGAGGGACTTGAAAGTGCTCGAAAGCGTATTTATTCTTCTGTGATCCTCCTTTATGACTGGAATGCAATGAGGACTCCTAACTGAAGGGGCGGAGGAGGTCGTCTGTCTTCCTATCGGAAATTATAGGGTGTCTGCTATGCAAGATATTTTAACTGTAGAGGAGGCGTTTATCTCTTGAGACTCAACCATGTCTTAATCAACAGTAGACTTCTCTTAAAAGTCCGGGTTTGAATCTCGGCAGACGATTAAAGTTTTCGACATTTTGTGTTGTACATCCGTGATAGTAATTTCGTGAAAATTTCATTGTTACTCGTATTATTATTATATTATATAACTAGCCGTACCCGTGCGCTCCGCTGCACCTGTTAGAAATAAATATAAAGTAATTACGTAATTAAAATAGGACGTTTGATCCAGGGAACATTCGTGTTTGATAGAAGAATAAATCGTTTAATATGTTACTTAATTGAAATTGTATTTAAATAATTAAATTGCGATCATTTTGATCCAGAGACCACTCATTTGGTGCAATGACAATTCCTTTAACATGTTTCTTATTTGTTATTACACGCAACTATAGTTTAATGAAGATTGACATATCATTTAGTTTTATTGTGTATACTTTATATTACTCGCTATATGGTTCCATTGAATTATGATAATAACTTAATTTTAACCCTTGTTTTCTACGTCTTCAGTAAATGGCGCTTGGCCCACTATGGTTCTGAACCCTTCAAATAACTTACAGTAAATAGTGATACAGCAAAAACAGTGATATGTAATTATATTTCTTTCTTTCGAAAATGTAAGAATTCACGATCTCCTATGTACCATTGCCATGGAATGAATAAATGTGTTTTTTCTTCCTACTCAAAAATTTTATATTTTGCACATGGGAATTACTGCAGGAACAACAACGCTACAATCTGAGGCGGCGGTGAAAACGTATTGTATTATTATTTTAAAAGTCTATCAGACCTACCAAATTTTGCATAGAATAAAACTTATCGGAAATCATTTTTAAAGAAACTTTTGTTATGTAACATTTTTCACAAAATAAAACAATAATAAGCGAGATATTTTGATTTAATTCAGACCCCGTTAAATGAAGTATTTTGAATGCCATATAGCCTAAAATCTAAATTACAACGAACTTAACTTATATTTCAATTTTCATCGAAATTCGTTCAGCCATTATCGCGTGAAAAGATAACAAACATCCAGACAGACAGACAGACATACAAACAAAAATTTCAAAAAAGCGATTTTCGGTCTCGGGATGAATAATTATACATGTTAACACCAATTATTTTTGGAAAAGGGAAAATTACCAGAAAATTTTCGGGTACATATTTAATATTATATTATATTATATTATATTATATTATATTATATTATATTATATTATATTATATTATATTATATTATATTATATTATATTAACCTATATTATTATATTGTGATGTATCCTGTTGTGTTGTATTACATTCACAATGTTCTGTCCAATGGCAGGCCTTTCACTGTAAACCCAGCATTCTCCAGTCTTTCCTATTTTCTGCCTTCCTCTTAGTCTCCGCATATGATCCATATATCTTAATGTCGTCTATCATCTGATATCTTCTTCTACCCCGAACTCTTCTCCCGTTCACTATTCCTTCCAGTGCATCCTTCAGTAGGCAGTTTTTTATCAACCAGTGACTCAACCAATTCCTTTTCCTCTTCCTGATCAGTTTCAGCATCATTATTTCTTCACCCACTCTTTCCAACACAGACTCGTTTCTTATTCTGTCTGTCCATTTCTCACGCTCCATTCTTCTCCATATCCACATTTCAAATGATTCTATTCGCTTCTCTTCACTTCGTCGTAATGTCCATGTTTCTGCCCCCTACAATGCTACACTCCACACAAAGCACTTCACTAGACTCTTCCTTAATTATTTTTCCAGAACTTCGCAGAAGATGCTTCTTTTTCTATTAAAAGCTTCCCTTGTCATTGCTATCCTCCTTTTGACTTCCTGGCAGCAGCTCATGTTACTGCTTATAGTACACCCCGAGTATTTGAAGCTGTCCACTTGCTCTACTGCCTCATTTAGAATTCGCAAGTTCATCTTACTTTACTTTTCTTCCTATGACCATGGTCTTCGTCTTGTTTGCATTTATCTTCATCCCATACTGCTTACAGCTGTCATTTAGCTCCAGTAGCATATCCCTTAGTATCATCTCCTCTCCTGCTAACAACGCCTTATCATCAGTACATCTTATGTACTTTATTCTTCTTCCTTCTACTATCATTTTTCCAACTACAATAGAGCATCGATTATCCTAATACCGATCAACCGAAACATCGGTTAACCAAAAGCGTTCCAGTCAGCAAATCTTACTTTAATGGCCATTTTGAACTTGTCAAACTAGGCTAGTCATTTATCTGTGTTATTTGTAAGACGTGTGATACAAAATATATATCTACAGTTTTGCGTTTAATATCAGTGTTTCTTTGTTTCATACTGCTCCTATGACAACGGTACAATTTGTTTTCGTAATCGGTTATCCGAAAAATCAGTTATCCGAACACCTTCTGTCCCCAATTCTTTCGGATAATCGATGCTCCACTGTATTATATTATATTATATTATATTATATTATATTATATTACATTACATTACATTACATTACATTACATTACATTACATTACATTACATTACATTATATTATATTATATTATATTATAGATATTAATGTAATAACTATGTAAGCAAATGTATTTAATTAGAATTAGAGTCTGGCTGGGCGGAAGAGAAGGCCTACTGGCCTTAGCTCTGCCAGATTAAGTAAATAAATAAATTATTATTATTATATTATATTATATTATATTATATTATATTATATTATATTATATTATATTATATTATATTATATTATATTTTATGCTCGACCATGCCCAAATGTAGTAATTACACACCTGGTAGCAGCCCTTTAATGCATGTCATTAAAGTACACCTACTCATTAAAGTACAGGTATTTTCAGCCAATGACAAGTCAGCTTTGTACCGTTATAAAACCGCAAGTATCGATTATTCTCGGATATGCAACCGAAAGAGAATTAGCGAAAAGTCACGGAGGCTGGAAATCCAATACTGTCGCAGAAGGTTATGTTCTGTTACTTTAATAATTAGCGTTAATTGTAAATAATATTCAAATAAATTCAATTTGTCATCTCGTTTTTCAATGTCGAATTCAATCATCAACGTTATACCAATTTTAACGGGATTACATCAAGGTCAATGACATTATTGTTCCTCGGAAAAAAATCAATACTTTCGCGTCTGCGCACATCTCACAATTCACGACCTAGAACAAGGTCACTTCCGATCTTGTCAGATACAAATGTAAAATGTATACATCTGAATAATTTCAAGTTAGAAATATGGTTGAGTATAAAAAGTCGTATGAAACTCGCCTATAATGGTAATTAAGAAGCTCGTATGAAAATTATGAAACGAGCGCAAGCGAGTTTCATAAACATCCATACTCGCTTCTTAATTACTATTATTATAGGCTCGTTGCATAATGTACTAATATTATATTATATTATATTATATTATATTATATTATATTATATTATATTATATTATATTATATTATATTATATTATATTATATTATATTATATTATATTATATTATATTATATTATTGTACGAAATGGAAATATAAAAATTGGACATTTTTCCTTCGAAGATGTGGAAAAATTAAAATATCTTGGAGCAACAGTAACAAATATAAATGACACTCGGGAGGAAATTAAACGCAGAATAAATATTGGAAATGCCTGTTATTATTCGGTTGAGAAGCTTTTATCATCCAGTCTGCTGTCCAAAAATCTGAAAGTTAGAATTTATAAAACAGTTATATTACCGGTTGTTCTTTATGGTTGTGAAATTTGGACTCTCACTCTGAGAGAGGAACATATGTTAAGGGTGTTTGAGAATAAGGTGCTTAGGAAAATATTATGAGCTAAGCGGGATGAAGTTACAGGAGAATGGAGAAAGTTACACAACGCAGAACTGCACGCATTGTATTCTTCACCTGACATAATTAGGAACATTAAATCCAGACGTTTGAGACGGGCAGGGCATGTAGCACGTATGGGCGAATCCAGAAATGCATATAGAGTGTTAGTTGGGAGACCGGAGGGAAAAAATACCTTTAGGGAGGCCGAGACGTAGATGGGAGGTTAATATTAAAATGGATTTGAGGGAGGTGGGATATGATGATAGAGACTGGATTAATCTTGCACAGGATAGGGACCAATGGCGGGCTTATGTGAGGGCGGCAATGAACCTCCGGGTTCCTTAAAAGCCAGTAAGTAATTAAGTATTATATTATATTATATTATATTATATTATATTATATTATATTATATTATATTATATTATATTATATTATATTGTGTTGTTTGTAGTCGCTTGAACTACAGTGATCAGTTCCCTTTCAGACACTTTTACTATGGATAAGTTCGTTTTTCTCTATAACCCGAAGACATATGACACTTCGACCTGATGTTCTCTCTCACCAACACGATTTGTACCGCGATAGCTAGACGTCGTTTGTGTTTTCTTACCGAAGGACTAGGGACTTCTTCAGCCATGCTGTTCATGGTTAGTCACTGTCAGAAGACTGTACTTCAACTTCACTTTCATTTTTCCAATTCAACTTCATATTTAAACTATCCAAAGGTGAAATGTTAATGCATTTTTTTGCAATGCTTATAATTTGCAAACGAGTCCCTAACCAGAGACCAGATCTGTTTGAATATGTGCAACTTGACCATTCCTTGACGTCCTTCGCCCCAAGCCAGAGTTTATTTGTACGGGGCACACACGGACGACGGGGAGTCCGACTGTATGCGCACGAGTCATTAAGCTGAGAGGCCCCGCTTCGGATTTGACTCGGGGCAATCATTTTTATTCCGGCACACCGCGATATAAAGCAAGGCCTTCATATTTAATGAGGCAGCGATGCTCACATTTCCCGAGGGTGAGTTGCCATTCCGCCGGCATCTCGTGGAGGGGTCGTAAAATGGCGCTACGGCCACACGGGGCGTCGTAAACTTGTAATCAAGGGATGGCACGTCTTAAATCAGCCGCCCACACCCCGTTCTTGTTCTCCATCCCCCCTTTTATCGTAAATTTGTAGCTTTTTTAAATTGATATTACATAATTTTGTTTAAAAATTGCTTCGTCGTGCGGTTGTACGCCGGACAATTCCCTCGCCCTCCCTAACTACATCGTGTTCATTGGGGCTATAAAAAACACTTTTATCACTTGCCTCAGCACCATGATTCACGTCTTCCACCGCACTTTGCTCGTGTTCAGAGCTTCGTGCTACATTCTATTTGCCACTCTGCATAAATTGAAGGTCTTATCCTTGTGAAAGAGTAATTGGTCCGTGCGTAATGCGTTGTGTACGCAGCTTTGACGCACTAAGGAACCCACACTAATGAGTCAGCATGGTGCAGAGGTGCCCAGTTCAACAATGCAAGGCCAGTAATGTCCTTAATAGTTTTTGTTTTGCACGATAGTGTGTTTTCCCGTCATTACAGCAAACGGTCGCCACTATTAAAAGTTGATTTTACTGAATTCAGAGTTGCCAACCTAGATAAGTATTTATTTATTTAAATCCACCACCAACAGAAGCAGGCTTCCAATTACAGGTGGCTTACACAGATACATACACAAAATACATAATAAGAAAAAAAACAAAAACAACACAAACGAAAGAAAGAAAATACATAACGGTAATAGATGCTAGAATATAATATTGCAGTTAATATAGTGCCAAATATCAATATAATGATGTAATAGTAATATGCGTTACAAGAGCGGTATGTTGATGTTTTCATGTTCGAGTAAAAGATTGAAAAAGCGAAACGTAGTTGAGCTATTTTTAATTTCCGAGAACATGAAAACAAACATACCGATCGTGTATCGTACATTATTTTGTGCGAAGATCGTTTATTACATACCTGAAAGAGGAATTTCTAATTAGTTGCAATGAAATCTCTATGTTGGTTTCTGTACAATGACGGCAACTTTTGAAAACTAAAATATCTATCTTCAACATTGTTGTTATAAAATGTTTTCTGTGTTTACTATATTCCAGCAGGTCGTGATATACGTCTGTCTTTTTTTTCTCCCAGTCTATAAATGCAAACTTAAAGCAAACGGTAAGGTTATGTAATGATTTATTTTTCATTTTAATATTTTAACAATATTATTTATATAACATATTGCAGTAATAACATCGGCATCTGGAATCTTGTTGATTTTTTCACGGCTTCCTTAATGTTACTTGCATTACAAATGGAGTAACTTTTGTGGTGTTGTAGAGTTTACTTAATTTTTGCAAATATTTAAAAACAATAATTAACAGTGCAATTTAGGTGAAATTGCAGTGGTAAGTTTCCAGTTTATAATGATTACTATGTTAAACGTCTCTAAAAATAATATGTTAAAAGCCTAAAGCAGTAAAATGAATATGGCGCTTAAGCGGTAAGAAGAGGGAAATTGTTATGTGTGTTACGTTGGAATACTGAATGTGGAATTTCACACTTACCGCGTATTGGTTTTGTGCGGAAAGCAATCAAATACGCACGATCTCGCACAAAATTATTTAAAAACTGGAGTAAAAACATTATAATACACTTCTTCATAATTTAAATATCTAAGGAAATACAATTATTTTTAATATTGTATGAAATTTTTCAACTGTTAAACTGAAATCTAATTGAGAATCACAGTTTGAAGACAGAGAGTTGTAAGTATTACACATAACAAACCATGGAGAGTTCTTGAAGAAAACAGTTCTAGGAATGGGGATAACAAAAGGTTGCCTATGACGTAATTCTGTTATTTTACATTGAACTGAAGGAATTTAAGAAAATCACAGTTATTCAATATACCGTTAACAGTCTTATATAGTAAAATTTGACTATTTATTAATCGACGAGATTTTAAAGTTTTATAATTAAATTCAAAAAGTAACTGATTATATGAAATTTGCGTGATGTTTTTTAAAATATAAATAACGTAAAAATCTTTTCTGTATCCTTTCTATTTGCATCTGATGGGAATGGAACAGAGGTGACCATATTACAGACGCATACTCTAGCTTACTCCTAACTAGAATTTTATATAGAGTATCAATAATATTTATATTTTTTTAAATTCTTTTGTATTTCTGATTATAAATCCTAATTTTCTATATGCATCAATTACCACGTGATTTAAGTGCATTTTAAAACATAAGTTGTGTGTAAAATAAATACCCAAATCCTTAAATGATTCTACTCTAGGTAACTTCACACCATTAATTTCATACGAATTTTGAGTATGTTGAAATATTACAAATAACTGCTCTAGAGTTGTAACGAAAACCACTGCCTTCTATGTATGCTACAATGCATGTAAAATTCATACGCAAAAGACAGTGTTAATTAATATACAGGGTGAATAAAAAATCTGAAACCATTTTACACAGCAGAAATTTTGGACCCAAAATACGGTATATAATGCATTAATTAGAGCTTACCTTGGGCTAAGTACACTTAACACACATAGATTTAAGAATCAAATCAGATTAATTATTTAGTTGTTTAAGCTAATTGAGTTAAAAATTGATACTCTAATATTCATGTACTTTTGTATTTTCTATTTGTATATAGACCCTATTATTACATGCTGTATGTATTTTACCATTTATTAATGTTATTGTGCTCAATGAACTCTCGTAATTTTGTGATATATTTTGTATAACTGATCTGAACTGCGCCCGAGCACGAGCTTCTGCTGTTTCGGGCTGCAATGCCTAATGTAGCTCAAGTGTAAAGTATTAAATAAATGAATGGATGGATGGATAGATAAATAAGTAAATAAATAAGTAAATAAATAAATAAGTAAATAAATAAATAAGTAAATAAATAAGTAATGAAATAAGTAAATAAGTAAATAAATAAATAAGTAAATAAGTAAATAAATAAGTAAATAAGTAAATAAAATAATAAATAAGTAAATAAATAAGTAAATAAGTAAGTAAATAAATAAAGTAAATAAATAAGTAATAAGTAAATAAACAAATAAGTAAATAAATAAATAAATAAGTAAATAACTAAGTAAATAAATAAGTTAATAAATAAATAAATAAGTTAATAAATAAATAAATAAGTTAATAAATAAATAAATAAGTTAATAAATAAATAAATATGTTAATAAATAAATAAATAAATAAGTTAATAAATAAATAAATAAGTTAATAAATAAGTGAATGAATGAATGAATGAATGAATGAATGAATGAATTCCATATGCTGGATTTTCGATATTATACTAGGTGTTATCAGTATTTGTAAGACCAAATGTTCTACCAGTCACACATTCGATTCTAGCCCTCAGCTATCTCAAAAGACGTCATTTTGGGTGCAACTTTTAAATTTTAAATGGAAAGGGGGTCATGTAGGTACTCAGAATCATGTGAAAGTTTTTGATAGAAACAATGGTGCTATCTGTTTTTGTACATTATACGAAACAATGAACTGAAATATACTGAATTTGAAAGGTACTGAACTTTATTTACTTGCTAATTACTTACTTGCCTACTTACTTACTTATTTATTTACTTACTTACTTCCTTACTTACTTACTTACTGGCTTTAAGGAACCCGGAGGTTCATTGCCGCCCTCACATAAGCCCGCCATTGGTCTCTATCCTGAGCAAGATTAATCCAGTCTCTACCATCATATCCCACCTCCCTCAAATCCATTTTAATATTATCCTCCCATCTACGTCTCGGCCTCCCCAAAGGTCTTTTTTCCTCCGGTCTCCCAACTAACAAACTATATGCATTTCTGGATTCGCCCATACGTGCTACGTGTCCTGCCCATTTGAAACTTATGGATTTAATGTTCCTAATTATGTCAGGTGAAGAATACAATGCGTGCAGTTCTGCGTTGTGTAACTTTCTCCATTCTCCTGTAACTTCATCCCTCTTAACCCCAAATATTTTCCTAAGCATCTTAATCTCAAACACCCTTAACCTATGTTCCTCTCTCAAAGTGAGAGTCCAAGTTTCACAGCCATACAGAACAACCGGTAATATAACTGTTTTATAAATTCTAACTTTCAGATTTTTTGACAGCAGACTGGATAATAAAAGCTTCTCAACCGAATAATAACACGCATTTCCCATATTTATTCTGCGTTTAATTTCCTCCCGAGTGTCATTTATATTTGTTACTGTTGCTCCAAGATATTTGAATTTTTGCACATCTTCGAAGGATAAATCTCCAGTTTTTATATTTCCATTTCGAACAATATTCTGGTGACGAGATATAATCATATACTTTGTAACTATAGTGAAAAATAAAGTTATTCAGTATTTTCAATGCAAAAAGTATTGTGATAATTACACATTAGACTATTAGCTATTCTAAAATTATGACCGTTCAAAAATTGGCACACAATACTCGACTTAGCGCCAAGGACGCGTATTCCATATCAGCACAAACAGAATTTGTGGACTCCGTTTGTTGCATATCTTTCACGATTATAATAAACGTTATGGTTGTTTCCTGCAGGATTTCCACCATGGCTCCAATTACACCAACTCATATTTAATTTAAGGGGAGAGGATGGTATTTTTTAAACTCTTTTCCTATTAAGTGTAAAATATTAATATTTTGTATGTAGAGAGCTCACAGCTGTGGCAACTGAACCAAATATAAATATTTTGAAAAAAATTATTTGGGGGCCCAAATTTGTAAAAAAAAAAATGTACCCAATGTAGGATTGTACTAAAACCAATATATCTAAACCGTTTTTAAAGATAGATTCAAACAGTTTTTGCAATGTATTTGAAAAAGCAGTTTCTATAAATTGCCTTTAACAGAATTTTGATATTAGTCCCTACGTTTGTAAAATAAACAATTAAAATTTAATAACAATTTTCTGATTTCCTTTCTTGCAAACCAACGGACATATTTTTAAAATGAAATCAATTAACAAAATTCTGTTACAGAGAAAAGTTTCCTAATTGTCTAAAGAATGTGTGTTCTAAATTTCATGCATGTATCTGTAATAGTTCAGAAATTATATCCATTTTTGTCTGGCAATGTAGCAAAAAAAAATGAAGTTACCTGAAACCGATAAAAGGGGGCGTGTGATTTAAAAATCCGTAGCGCAGGAAGTTTAAAAATGCCGTCTCAACATCCGATAAGGACACAAATACCCACAAAATGTTATGCAATGCATTCCACACATATCAAAGTGTATTTTAAAGAAAATTTCTTGTTCAAATTTAATTTACCGGAAACAACAATAAAAGTGGGCGAGTGATTTAAAAATCCATAGCGCAGGAAGTTTAAAAATTACGTCTCAACATCCGATAAGGGCACAAATACCCACAAAATGTTAAGCAATGCATTCCACACATATCAAAGAGTATTTTAAAGAAAATTTCTTTTTTAAATTTAATTTACCGGAAACAACAATAAAAGTGGGCGAATGATTTAAAAATCCATAGCGCAGGAAGTTTAAAAATGGTGACTCAACATCCGATAAGGGCACAAATACCCACGAAATGTTATGCAATGCATTCCACACATATCAAAGAGTATTTTAAAGAAAATTTCTTTTTTAAATTTAATTTACCGGAAACAACAATAAAAGTGGGCGAGTGATCTAAAAATCCGTAACGCAGGAAGTTTAAAAATGGCGACTGAACATCCGATAAGGCATGAATACCCACGAAAGTTATGCAATGCGTTTCACACATATCAAAGAGTATTTTAAAGAATTTTTTTTTAATTTAATTTACCGGAAACAACAATAAAAGTGGACGAGTGATTTAAAAATCCATAGCGCAGGAAGTTTAAAAATGACGATAAGGGCACAATTACCCACCAAATGTTATGGTATGCATTCCACGCATATCACAGAGTGTTTTAAAGATTTTTTTTTCTTTTGAAAATTTACTCATTTTTCACCAAAAAATAACATCCTCTCCCTTTAATCCTCTCTGAACAGTCTTTATAGTTGAAGAAATACACCAAAGAAAGAAATAAAAATTGCTTTCCTGGATAGAGGTGGTGCTTGTTTTAGGGGATGGGACTGTACCCCAGGTCACACCTCAGACGGAGGCGAATGCCGGGGCATCCATTCCAAGGAGAAGAGTGGCAACCTGCGGTTGGCGGATCGCTAAATAATTGGCCACTCTAGCGAAACAAAACGGTTGTAGCAGTTCAAGAAATTCCAGCACCTACTCTTAGGGGTGACATTACGTCCTTCTGATTTACGGGACGCGGCCCCTGAGTGCTGGGGAGGGGCGCCGGTGATATAAATCACCGCGCGGTGAAGTGGCTCAGGCCCTCTCGTGCCATCTCCATTTCCTTGAGTCTGGAATTCGATTCTACTAGGTGTACCTTCAGGTCCGGGTAAAATCTTACCACCAGGTGCGAATAGCTTGACTCTGGGAATAAAAGTTAAATAACATAGCTTACTTACTTACGTACTTACTTACTTACTTATGGCTTTTAAGGAACCCGGAGGTTCATTGCCACCCTCATATAAGCCCGCCATTTGTCCCTATCCTGAGTAAGATTAATCCAGTCTCTACCATCATATCCCACCTCCCACAAATCCATTTTAATATTACCTTCCCATCTGCGTCTCGGACTCCCTAAAGGTCTTTTTTCCTCCGGCCTCCCAACTAACACTCTATATATATTTCTGGACTTGCCCATACGTGCTACATGCCCTGCTCATCTCAAACGTCTGGATTTAATGTTCCTAATTATGTCAGGTGAAGAATACAATGCGTGCAGTTCTGTGTTGTGTAAATTTCTCCATAATCCTGTAACTTCATCCATCTTAGCCCCAAATATTTTCCTAAGCACCTTATTCTCAAACACCCTTAACCTATTTTCCTCTCTCAAAGTGAGAGTCCAAGTTTCACAACCATAAAGAACAACCGGTGATATAACTGTTTTATAAATTCTAAATTTCAGATTTATTGACAGCAGACTGGATGATAAAAGCTTCTCAACCGAATAATAACAGGCATTTCCCATATTTATTCTGTGTTTAATTTCCTCCCGAGTGTCATTTATATTTGTTACTGTTGCTCCCAGGTATTTGAATTTTTCCACCTCCTGAAAAGATAAATTTCCAATTTTTATATTTCCATTTCGTACAATATTCTGGTCACGAGACATAATCATATACTTTTTCTTTTCGGGATTTACTTCCAAACCTATCGCTTTACTTGCTTCTAGTAAAATTTCCGTGTTTTATCTATTAGTTTGTGGATTTTGTCCTATCATATTCACGTCATCCGCATAGACAAGAAGCTGATGTAACCCGTTCAATTCCAAACCCTGTCTGTTATCCTGAACTTTCGTAATGGCATATTCTTGAACAAATTAAAAAAGTAAAGGTGATAGTGCATCTCCTTGCTTTAGCCCGCAGTGAATTGGAAAAGCATCTGGCAGAAACTGACCTATACGGACTATGCTGTACGTTTCACTCAGACACATTTTAATTAATCGAAGTAGTTACATTACGCCATACATTTCTTTTATTATTTTCTCTAGTTGCCCTACTCTTGCTCACATGCAAAGAGCGAAGACGATGAAGAACATAATATATGGGCAGTAATATTTTACATATTTCATAGAGAAAGAAGACAGTAAAAGAATTTGAGGTGATAGGAGAATAAGTAGATTAAGTGGATATGAAGACAAAGAAGTAAGCATATACAGACACACTACAAACTCATACATGCAATTGTATACAATGTCAGGCTTTACAGAGTCCGCGATAGTCATTTGTTTCAGGTCGTCTTAGCAACCAACCAACATTGAAACAATCGAACCGATAATACCTTCCATTCAAGCAAAGACAATTTCACAGTGAATCAGGTTGAGGACTGAAATGTTGTTGTTGTTTCAGCCCTGACAGACGGTCCCAGGTTCATCGAGCCGATTCCTAACGTGACAGTGGCCCTGGGCAGGGACGCGTCTCTCCCCTGCGTCGTGGAGAATCTCGGCAGCTACAAGGTGAGTAATGTGCCCTCTGTGTCCCCTTGTATTTGACGGTTTAGAATATTGATGTGGTCTGTTCTGGTAGAATCACTACCAACTCAATTTAGTGAAGTACAGTTGATTTATCACGTGATGTGTATGAAAATTTACCGTAGATTGCTGACACATGTTGAAGATATTTTAGTGTGTCGAAAATTATGTATATCTAAGATATGATGAAGTTTGTATCTTGAATTCCATAGTTTAGCGTTTTAAAAGCGCTTTGATATGTGAAAACACTGTGAGGATTTATATGTATTCATTATAGATTTGACGTTCTTCTCCAATTGATATTTTACAATAATGTAGAGCTTTTAAAATGTCAATGTCAGAAGATGTGAGAAAATATTGTAAAAATGTTAGTATTTGAATATCAGGAAGAAAGTATGAATCATGAAAACAGATAGCGAAGGAAGTAGATATTGTATCGTAGTTTTACCACATATCAGCTACAAATAAACTGTAGTGATACATATATATAGGCCTAATAACATAAAGAAATAAGTTTTTAAGACTCTAAACTCTAAATGGACGAACGTTGTTTGTCACTTGCAAATAAAAACATGCATCGTCAAAAGCAATTACAGTGTTTCCGTACTAGAAAATAAAAAATACATATATAATTTATTTCCAAGAAATAGTCTGCCCAGGCATCCTGGGTTGCCAAAAACACAGAATAACACACATATAAGAATAATAATAGCGATTACAGTAAAAGAGATGAGTCAAATTGAAATGTGAACTCGGAGCTTAAATTTAAGAAATAATAAATTTGTACGTATATTTGTAACAATCACACACTAACGAATAGAAAAGGGGGGGGGGGATTATGATATTCCGTATAAATGATTTTTCAGAATTGCCACAGACCCTTTAATGGTTGAAGTAATTATTTTTGGAATGATGTCATGGATTCCAAATGTTTTGATAGTGTTTACAGTTGATCGTGGGATGGTGCCCCTCGCTCCGATCATTAAACCATGTACTTCCCAGGTGCCTTCCATCTGATATTTTTCTCTTTGTTGACCTCGGATGGTTGGGTCTGGCTCATCTCAAATCTAACAGTTGGGTCCAGTATAAAGCCTTTACTATTAATCTTGTCTAGAGCCACGATGTCCGCTTTTCTAATTCCGCCGCCTTCAGACGCAACGCAGTACACCTCTTCATGGACCTCGAATGATCTTTTTCTAAGGGCTTGTGCTATTAGTTTTCGGATGTTATGATGGCGTGAATTTCTCAGGAGTTCTCCATGCTGACAGGATCCTAGGACGTGTGCTAAGGTTTCAATCTCGTTGCAGTATCTGCAACGGAAACCGTCCAAGGATCTCCCATGAAGACTTCTCACTGGTGCTACGTTAGCATTCATCTTAATTGCGTCCCGCCATTCAGAGGAAGACTGACACTCCTTAGAAAAAATCCATTTATTTCTGGGAGTATATTCTTGAAATAAAATAACACCTTTTCCTTTATGTAGAAGCGCACACCATTTGTCGTACTCTTGTTCCTAAGATTTTGTCGTAGTTTATGGACATTGATGTTACTTATATCCAGATCTTCAGGTGGAATTTTTAACTTCCTTGAACAGACTTTCTTAATAATAATAATAATAATAATAATAATAATAATAATAATAATAATAATAATAATAATAATGGCTTTATTTAACCTGGCAGAGTTAAGGCCGTAAGGCCTTCTCTTACACTCAACCAGAGTTAAAACTTGCTTACACAGTTGAACATAAAACTGGATCGGAATTAAGTAATTACATACTAATACAATTTAGGTACATAATGAGATCAAAAGAGGAAGTTACATAAAATTTACCTCGTAAAATAAAAATAAACATAGTGAAACATAGTGGAATACATATTAATGTTGTTAGAATCAAATACGAATGACATAAAAACAGAAACCGATAATTCAGTAAAAAATGTACACAGTAAAAAAAAAATAAACACATTAGTATACATATTAGTATTAGATTACAATTAAGTAGGATTTACATAATTAAACCAGAAACCGACAATTGAATAAAATTTACACACAAAAAATAGATTAATAATGAAAAAACAACACAGTGGGATATATATTGGCGTTAAGTGATAAATAAACACGATTTAGATAATAAAAAATAAGAAACAAAAAAAAAATAAATAAATACAGTGGAACACATTAGATTGAATATTTGCAACGCGTTAGGTCTGGCAACTCATCATAAGATATTTTTCTAATTTACATTTAAAGGAAATTAAAGTTCGGCAGCCCTTGACTTCAGGCTGCAGAGAATTCCAGTGACGAGAAGTAGCAACAGTGAAAGATGAAGAATAAAGAGATGATGTGTGCAGTGGTATTTCTAGCGTGTTATCATATTGTGGCCGAGTATTTAAGTTATGATACCGAGAAAGACTGTGGAATCGGACAGATAAGTAAGAGGGAGTAGAGGTGTGCAAAATTCGGTATAAGAGAGAAAGGGAATGTAACTTTCCCCTCTCATTTAACCTGAGCCACAATAATTTATCGAAAGAAGGCGAAATGTGATCGTAGTAGCGGACATTACAAATGAAACGAACACACGCATTATGAACACGCTGCAGTTTCTGGGATAAATCCACCCTGAGATCACTGAATAAAGCGTGACAAAAATCGAACTGAGTAAATGTACTAAGTTGTGCAGTATTACCACATAGCAACAGAAAATCAACAAGGATGTTGGCGCAGATATCAAAAGGAATAAAAAATAGGCTAAGAAACTAAATTGGTGATCCTTGCCATATGTCATATGCAACAGATTGTGAAATACATCTTAAAACATCCAAATTGTTTTGTGTTTCTGTAGAACGAAGTATAGTAATGTATTGGCAGGTCCAAGTATTAACAACGTTGCCAAATATTAGTAAGAGTAAGCTTAATTGTTACTTTGTCAGAAATACTCAGACGTGAACGTGTTTGTGACGTGATGCCTTTCAGTTATGCGGGGGTTTGGATTCTCGTCACAACAGACCACGTTGTACTGTTTGTATGAATGAAATTCTACTAAATCGCAGTTGTTGCGCCACTGTTGCCCGGCTTCGGAATTTGAACCCAGGCCTCCCGATTGCTAGTTGAGTCGATATCATTTCTACTACTACTGGGTGTTCATTTCAAAGTGTGTCATGACGTCACTGTTGTTGGGTCACCGATTTGAAGCGAGTTTCAGCTTATTTGTTAGAGAAGTTGCCTATTATTTAAGGCGTTCTTCAATCTGAACTTGAGAACTTGTACGGTATAACTTGAACGTCGTAGCAACAGATGGCGGTCTGTTCGGTCTGTGTGCTACCATAACCTCTTTCGAACTGTGTTTTGCACCGGCAAGTCGTACGCAGGGTATTTGTTATCATCGGTTGCGTACGGTAACATTCCACAACACAAATCAAATGCTCCGTGTCCATGTTGACCGTCGAAGTTAATGTCAACAAATACGTAAGTAATCGTCTTAACCCTCTCCCTATATCCCGACAGTACGTGTTTCCAAACAGTTCACATTCCTGCCACTACCGGCGTTACCGTACGTATCGGTAAGTACTCTTCAGAATGAACGCCGTACTTGCCAGGAACTTCTCTGGCACATAGGTAATACACCTCAGCGGAAGTGTAGGAAGATTGAATTCTATAGGCTCATCGGATAGCCACATGACGGCATATAGCGAGCCATGACACATTTTGAACTGAACACCCAGTATAAATTTAATACGTAAATAATGTCATTACACATTACTATATGTTTCGAACACACTGTAGACTTCAATTGTGCACCTTGACATTTTAATGTGTCAGTGGCAAAAATATGACGCAGTTATTGAAGAATATATGTTTCACTATAATCATAATCAAAGATTGAACTGTTCAAATGGTTCTGTCATCAGAATATTTTCGGAAGTATAAGTCAAAATTACACACTCGTAAGTAATGTAAATTTTCTGACCATACTAATTGTAAACTTTGCGCAAAATCAACCGATTTTAAATAATACAGGACAACTAATGGATGAAGAACATAATTATTTTTATTATTTATTTATTTATCTATTTATTTACTTATTTATTTATTTTTATTTATTTTTTTATTTTATTGCTAGTAAATTTGAACTGAATACAAATTAATAAATACAATGTAAGATAAACTAGCCCACTCCTGAATGAGTAAGACTCGTGCTCAGGAGGGGATTCCAATGCAGACAAAAATAAAATTAAAATTGAGAGTGAATACAGATTAAAAAGTATTTAATATGTTTAAACCAAAACTATAAATACAATACAATTTACAATTTTTTTATTTTCTTTTTATTAATTTGGAGAGGAATCGTGGTTCAAATAATATTGGAATAAAATTTGTTTAATAATCTGTGACCTTGATTAATGCCATGATAAAAAGCTACATTGGTTTTACATGTTGGTTCAGAAAAACGCAGAGAATTCATATTTTTAGTTCTATATTTATGTATATACCTCTCAAAGTTATTAAAATTTCTATGAAAATGTTTTAATAAAATAAAATAATACATTTGTTTAATATTGAAAATTTTGAAATGTATAAACAACAATTCAGTTGGGTAATCTTACTGCTTTTTTAAACAAATTTTTAATTATTTTTTTTTGTAGTAAAGTTAACGGATAAAGGTTGGATTTATAAGTTCCACCCCAACCTATGATACCATACAAAAATATAGATTGAAATAATGCTAAATAAAGTGTACGTGAACAGTTAATTGACAAAATATTTCTTAGAACAACAAAGTAACATAATGTTTTACGTAATTTATTACAAATATAATGAATATGATTATTCCATTTTAAATTATTATCAATAATTATACCTAAGTATTTAACTTCATTAATAACTGAGCAATTGCAATTTATATCGGAACAATCAGAATTATGCATTTTAATTTGTAGTATAGATGAAATTGGTTTATTACCTTTATTATTTAAAGAAAATTATGCCCATCCTCAGTGGAAGAGGAAAGAATTTTCTCGAAAAATTAAATCACTATTTCTAAAGATGGGAATGTTTAGAAAACGTGGACTACCGTTGCTCGCGGGTCAGAGGTTGCCGACCCCTGACAACAGTCACTGTGCTGAAGATAGCGGACGCAGAGATAGTGTCGGCTTGTTCAAGTTAATGACTGGGTGATTAAGGGAAGAAACCCCATTACAGTGGCGAGAGGGTCAGTCCACCACCATCGATACAAAATTAAATCACCCCTCGACTGTCCACAGTGCGAACAATTAACTGCCCCGGGAGACAGGGTGGAGGATGGAGGGTAGTATTCTTCGGCGTGAACGCTACTTCGCCTCTTGAGCAAGTCTAGTAGATTTGTGGTGACAGCGAACAGATTGATTGTGACTTCTGTTACGATTTCTGATAATTGCGTCTTCGGCTCTAAGTCAGTACATAGGTCACGCCTGAATTTTACCACAACCCAGTGTATACAGCCACGAAGCTCAATACGTAGTAAATATGCATCCATAGATACTTGATAACTACTAGGATCGCTACTATCGCCTCATTTCAGACAATGCAATAGAATACCTGCACAGTCTAGTGTTTCTAGTACCCTCGCAACTCAAGCTTCGTGACTGTATATGGGCTATTCCATATGAAATCGATCAGTAAAAAACCTCGCATTTTTTATACTCTAATTTTTTCCCTATTTATACAGGGACATCATTTTATTTTTACTTCAATTTTTATTGTACCTGAGTTTTTTAATGTACTTCACTCCCACCCCTTCTACTAATGAAGTTCAACCGTCCTCCACACAGATCCAAGACCGCATATGCAGTCACAATAGCCTTACGGTCATAGTAAACAGAACGTTCCAAAAATATGTTCGCGTTTTCCAGTGACGAAAGAGCTTCCAATATTGAATCATTTTTTCACAGTTACTGTCTTCCATTTTCCTACGTCGTATCCCGGTTTCCCCCACCAACATTTATTCGCCAGCTAGTGGCTGGGCTGTCTTAGCTCTTTTCTGAGAACATTAATTTCTGTTAGGAATTGGACGTCTACGTAATATTACACAACTGTTTAAAATAACTTAAATAGAAGGGCGTCGTTAAGTAATTAACTGTCACGTGATTTCCTCCCTTTCTATGACCCTACGACATAACCACTTGGACGGACAGTAGATAGTATGTCTGAGTAATTTTATCTTTTCGGATAGGGCAGAAGTGAAGATTGAATTTACAGTACGTAAGGTACTCTTTTATAGAGTAGGTACAGAAATATTTCAACATGAGTTACTAGTACGAAGGACGAAACTGGTAATTGGGATTAAGTACAGTAATCTATAGTGCGATAATATGCACATTAGAACTGAAGCCTGTATCGAAATGAACGGCCACCATTTTAAAAAATGTGTTTAAATATCCATATTATGATTATTTTTCAATTTAACTTCATTCTCTATATTGTACGCTAATGTGCTGTAGACAGTATAATATACACTGCATAATGAATACGTCCACATGGACAGCTCAGTTCGTGAGTAAAAACACTTATTTTTAATACTGTACTGTATTTTCATTAAACAAAAACCTAATGAAAATTATCAAACACAAAATCGCGATATTTCCTAGTTTACGTAAATGGATGAACTACTTTTCTTCCCTCCTATACCTAGTAAAGTGATTTGTTTGTATATTACGCCAGTATGATCGAACTCCAGTCGTAGAAAGGGGTAGCAAACGGCGTTGATCCAGAGATATAGCCAAGTGAATATTAAAAATGTTAGTAAAAATAAAATGATGCCCCTGTAGAAGGTGCTGAGGAGAGTGCATTTGCAAAAATATACTATCGAAAGTCAAACGGTTTTCGTATTGTTGAGCGAAAAATTTAGCGTATTTTATAAAAACAAGCCTCTTTCAGCGCTCAGAACTCTGGAACCATTTACTGCAGAACATTGAACGGGAGCTCATTTTGAAGCTGACATTTGGTAGGTTATGATAAGAAGTAATCCTTATTTTTATTATTTACAGAGAGACAGATAATCTGATTTTACTTGCTTTTAGGCTTTTTTGCTCATTTGTAAAAATGTAAAAAAATATTGAGAAAAAACCTTGCATTATTAAGAGGGATTCGGCATTGTTTGGTTATTGGTATGGCAATAAGTTTCGAGGGTATTAAATATATTATTTTCACACGCCTAGACTTGAACGGCGCAGTACCGCACGCACTGGCCGAGAGATGATGATAAGCGAGCGTTGGGCGTCATTTTACTCCTGTGTTTATGAAAACCTGTGATAAAGCTAGCACAGCCATGACTGCTAGACGACACATCACGTGTTTATGTCTCCTGGCCTTGCTTACCTCGGCTAGCTCCCGTCTCACAGTCAGCTGGTTAGTTCACGTGCGTACTATTTATTTTCTTTATTTGATATTTTCAATACTTTCTTATCAACGTACCATCAGTAAAAGATATGTGTTTATTTGTATTTTCGTCCACACCTGTGGAGTAACGGTCAGCGCGTCTGGCCGCGAAACCAGGTGGCCCGGGTTCGAATCCCGGTCGGGGCAAGTTACCTGGTTGATGTTTTTCCCGGGGTTTTCCCTCAACCCAATACGAGCAAATGCTGGGTAACTTTCGGTGCTGGACCCCGGACTCATTTCACCGGCATTATCATCTTCATTTCATTCAGATGCTAAATAACCTAGATGTTGATACAGCGTCGTAAAATAACGCAATAAAATAAAAAAAGTTGTGTTTTTCAAGATGCCTTATAAATTTTTGACTGCAAAATAGGCCGATATTGTGTATGTTTATGGTTTGTGCGATGGAAGTACCTTGCATACCGTCGCTGAATATGAACGACGCTTTCCGGACAGAAGGGTACCATATCGAAGAGTATATACTGTCTATGGGGTTGGATGAAAGACTTGGTATAGCAAAGGAAGGGGGAAACGAGAGAGGCGCTAATCGACCGTATTTTGGATGCGGCATAAAGACAGCCACGTGTAACTCTCCCGAGCGATGAGCGCGATTCACGCCCAAGCACAAAAGTGCATTGAAGCAGAAGGAGGTACCTTTGAAAATGTGCGAAAACATCGATCTGGACTTCTAGAATATTAGATATGTATGCATACGTGAATATAAACTTAAAATTTGTCCGTTATCTGTCTCTAAATGCGAGTTAGTACAATGGAATCTCAGAAGTTTTTGTGAAATCAAAGAGCCATATCTCCGTAACCGTTCGAAAACGGACCCATATTCATATGAACTTTTTGTCTCAGAATGACTTCAGAATTCACATCCTAAATTTTCTACCTTTCCTCGTGAATCATCCTGTATACAGCCACGAAGCTTAATACGTAGTAAATATGCATGCATAGATAGTTGCTAACCACTAGGATCGCTACTGTCGCCTCATTAAAGACAATGCGAAATAGTACCTGCATAGTTTATTGTTTCTAGTACCCTCACAACTCAAGCTTCGTGACTGTATATACTAGACTGTGGTTTTACTACACTGGTGTATTTTTTAAAATATGTAACGAAACCAGAAGACAGCGTTGGAACAGACTAGGATTGAGCAGGTGATGAAAATAACATCGAAACGATAACTCGATTATTTAAAATGTTAATACTGTGAAGTTGACATTCCTTAATTTGTGTCTGTATGAACGATCAGGAACTAGAAGAGTTATATATACGAACAGAAATAAATCATGCCAGGAAGTAGTAGTACCACAGTCTACTATATACAGTCGCGAAGCTTGAGGTGATTTTTTGCAAATCTCGTGATAAAGCGCTCCAAGCGGTTAGCAACTAGAAACAATAGACTGTCCACGGTCGACTTTGGACTGTGTCGTATTTCCATCGAGTGCTAGCTCGTTGCGTATTTCACATTGATGCTTGTGAAATGTTCGTTATTGGTTGTAATGAAAATGTTAATGGCTAAAATACAATAATTCGAATAATAATATTTTACTAGAGACGTAGAAAAATTAAGTTTGTTTTAATGAAATTTATTGATCACGTTTTATTTTCAATTCTGGTGGGATTATTATTGCTTAGGCCTACTTTTTTTTTTCAGAGGATATGTTTTTAATTATAGCTGTTAATTTTGTTGTTATTTTTATTTGTTACTTTATTAGAGACGTAGAAAAAGTCTGTTACAATAAAATTTATTGATCACGTTTTATTTCCAATTCTGGTGTGATCATTATTGCTTAACCTCATCCCACTTTGTTAACTACGTAAGCCTACACTACAAGTACCGGTACACGTAAGTTACTCCATTAATTCATATTTCCATTATTATTGTTGTAAAGAGAAATGCAAATTAATATTTATTGGTTTCATAGTTAATTATCGCTATAATCTTGAATGAGTGAAGCTATTATAGTAAATTTCAGTTCGTTTTGCACAAACAAAAATTATATTAATCTATTTCTTGCAGGTGTCTTCAAGTTTATGGTGGAATTTAACATACTTCATTAAAATAATAAATTAACTTTATGCATTTAATATTTCAATAATGGAAGGAAGGTGCTAATATTTCCAAAAGAACACGACAACGAAAGTGTAACATATTCTGTCGTCTACTAGGAGAGAGATCTGCGATGATGAGGCGATAATAGTGATCCTAGTGGTGGGGAAACTACCCATATTTGCATTTTTACTGCATATTAAGCTTCGAGTCTGTATATAGTAGACTGTGGTGTTAGTACGTATTTTTTTCTGCAGAGGGATATTAGAAGCTTTTACCGTTACACAGTATGTTATAGTCGCGACGCTATTTCCGGCGTGACTCCTCCTCTTTGCTTACGTCTTAGGAAGTGAAGGCTCTATAAAGTCTAGGTAGGTAGTATCGTTCGCCATTTTTGTTCTTTCGTTGCCGAGCTACCAGACGAGGGATCTATTTGTCGCACCATTAAACATTATCATGTCGTAGCTTCTATGATAATAAATCAAACGCACTGTAATTGAGCGTCAAATAACGTCTTCGTGTGCTTTCTGCGAACGCCAACGAAAGAACCAAAATGGCGGGCGATTATATTAAGTATTTATCCAGCTTTAGGAAATGCATAACGTCTTCATCAGTGATTCACAAGACGGACACGTTTTTATGTAGCCTACCTGCAACGTGATTGGCTGCCGGAAATTAGAGTGTCTTTAGGTGTTCGGCGTAATACATTAACTTTCTTCTTGTAAGAACCAAGTTTAGAGTAGAAATCATCTACAGAATTAGGTGTAGAAGAATCCGGAGGAAAAGATTGAGAATGAACTCGAGAACAATGAATCTTTAATCCTCTAGCAGATTTGAAAATCTTGGAATCTGTAGAAGGACAAATAGGGCATGGTAAGAATCCTTCCGAAATATTATTGGAAGGAAGACTCGAATCGATCAAAACATGAGAATTATTAACAGAAAAGTCAGACGATACTGTTGGATTATGTTTCAAAGATTTATGACATCGGGTAATGTGAAGATTGATACCCCGTTGGGAGAAAGGAAAAATCAACAATTTCTTACTCTTAAATTGGCAAAACTTCATTTCTCACACTAGTTTATTAAACCTTGTCGGACCGTAAAGAAAACGACTACCGCTATGTCCATATTTTGTATGTTGTAGGCTTCCAATATTGTAGTATTATGAAATTTTAATTTCCCTACCTATTTTTTCTATTGTTCTGTTAAAATTATAGCATATAGCTTATTACTCACTTACTTACGGGCTTTTAAGGAACCCGGAGGTTCATTGCCACCCTCACATAAGCCCGCCATTGGTCCCTATCCTGAGGAAGATTAATCCAGTCCCTACCATCATATTCCACCTCCCTCAAATCCATTTTAATATTATCTTCCCATCTACGTCTCGGCCTCCCCAAAGGTCTTCCCCTCTGGCCTCCCAACTAATACTCTATATGCATTTCTGGATTCGCCCATACGTGCTACATGCCCTGCCCATCTCAAACGTCTGGATTTAATGTTCCTAATTATGTCAGGTGAAGAATACAATGCGTACAGTTCTGTGTTGTGTAACTTTCTCCATTCTCCTGTAACTTCATCCCTCTTAACCCCAAATATTTTCCTAAGAACCTTATTCTCAAGAACCCTTAATCTCTGTTCTTCTGTCAAAGTGAGAGTCCAAGTTTCACAGCCATACAGAACGACCGGCAATATAACTGTTTTATAAATTCTAACTTTCAGATTTTTTGACAGCAGACTAGATGACAAATGCTTCTCAACCGAATAATAACAGGCATTTCCCATATTTATTCTGCGTTTAATTTCCTCCAGAGTGTCATTTATATTTGTTACTGTTGCACCAAGATATCTGAATTTTTCCACCTCTTCGAAGGATAAATCTCCAACTTTTATAGTTCCATTTCGTACAATATTCTGATCACGAGACATAATCATATACTTAGTCTTTTCGGGATTTACTTCCAACCCTATCTCTTTACCTGCTTCAAGTAGAATTTTCGCGTTTTCCCTAATCGTTTGTGGATTTTCTCCTAACATATTCACGTCATCCGCATAGACAAGAAGCTGATGTAACCCGTTCAATTCCAAACCCTCTCTGTTACCCTGAACTTTCCTCATGGCATATTCTAGAGCAATAGCCTATTAACCTGTTGTATCCTATAGGTTACTTTGCGAATTTAAGGGTTAATATTAGCCACTTCACTGAACATGAACACCTCTATAGTTCAATATTATTAATTTCCAATCAACCGGGAGAAGAATTTAATCGTCTCAAATTGATTTCCTTATTCGAATCTTCAACCTTGCCTTATTGCCTCTCAGACCATCATATGCATTACGGTTAAGGTCCAGGATCAGTAAGAACATTTTCGACAGTTTTTATTCTGCAATTTCTATCTCTACCACCGAGTAAACTAATGTTGCTATTACGCCTTACGATATTCGAGCTGGCGGGGGGAGGGACGAAGCTAAGTTTTCATGAAACTGAGAATTCCCTTACGCTATGTTCGACTATATAAATGGTATACCAAAAGGAAATTCCACAGTGCAACAGTGGCGCCGCGTAACGGCAGCTCTTTACTTTCGTAATTACAGTCTGCCCAACTGTTGCGGTCTTAAAAGAGTTAAGAGGAGGGAATTTTTTTTCCCTCTCTCTATCTCTCTTTTGCTCTAACTCTTTCTTTCTTCAATGGGCCTATCGTTCGATTTATCGCGAAATTTAACTCCGTAAAAAAATGTAAATTAAAACTAGCTATTAAAGGAGAAAAGAGTTTGGATTTTTTTGTGTGTTTTCTCCACTGGTCTACACGCTTTATACATTATCTTCATTAAACAGAATGTGATGGCAAAGGAGAGAGGGGGAGTTTGAATTCCTTCTCCAAGACAAATAATGTCACCGCTAGAAGCGTCATTACTCCAGAGTCTGCCCCCCCTCTAGTTTCTCTCTTTCCAGTCTGGGAAGCAATTTTCAAAGGATATTAAAGTCCGCAATTTGGAGTCTACTTCACAGTCAATATTTACTTAATTAATGGGCATTCTTCATTACAATTTGATATTTGAACTGACTATTCGATTCTGTCTGCAGGGAGAGGAAAAAAAACTACAAAGTAAAGGTTTCTTCTACAGTCGGAAATAACTGGAAACACCACGTGTTTTGCGCACTGTGGTAATTTTTAGTGCTCCCTCAACCCTGTTACCTAGAAAAAGAAATGTCATCCGATTATACGATTTTTATGTCAGACTGTACGTTGCTGTAAGTACTTTCTACGAAAATGAAATTAAGTACACTGGAACTATTTAAATGCAAAATGATGCATTTCCTTTCGAATGATTTTTAAAGTCACCAATTTGCGCAAATAATTGAAATTATTACCATGCATGAATTATGCTAATTATAAAAAACCATGAAAATGAAGTAATCTGAACCAATGGTCAAACGAAGGACGGCAGCTAAACTGAACTTGAGAAGACAGTTCTTTTGTCTAAACTTAAAGTAAATTAAAATATGTATGTATGTATGTATGTATGTATGTATGTATGTATGTATGTATGTATGTATGTATGTATGTATGTATGTATGTATGTATGTATGTATGTATCAACACTACAATTGGGTATACACCCGGTGGCAGTGATATATAATACACAATAATACCATCACAATAATACAGTAATTACAGCAATAAAAAAACAATATAATAAATGTAAATTTATTTCTAATTATAAATAAATAGATGCAATAAACCTAGGACTATAAATAAAAACTATTCTATAATGACGCTTACGATAAGCAAAATAAATCTAACTTGTAGTACTTCTATTTCACCGAACTATTACCAATTTAAATATTTACATATCACCTTAATTAATCACATGTAAGCTTAATTACATATCATCTTAATTAATTACACATCGACTTAATTAATTACATGTAAGCTTAATTACATATCTTAATTACATATCGACTTAATTAATTACATATCGACTTAATTACATGTAAGCTAATTACATATCATCTTAATTACATATCGACTTAATTAATTACGTGTAAGCTTAATTACATATTTTAATTAATTACATATCGACTTAATTACATATGGACTTCATTACGTATCGACTTAATTACGTGTAAGCTTAATTACATATCGTTTTAATTAATTACATATCATCTTAATTAATTACATATTGACTTAATTAATTACATGTAAGCTTAATTACAAATCATCTTAATTAATTACATGTAAGCTTAATTACATATCATCTTAATTAATTATATATCGACTTAATTAATTACATGTAAGCTTAATTATATATCATCTTAATTACATATCGACTTAATTACATGTAAGCTTAATTACATATCATCTTAATTACATAATGACTTAATTAATTACATGTAATCTTAATTAAATATCGACTTAATTAATTACATGATAGAACTCAGTTAATTACACTGCACCTACAATTACATTTTCAGTCTAATCTTTTCAACCTTTCCTTAAATGTATTGATTTTGAGAGGACCACCCTGAGAGATTGCCGCAGGTAAGCTGTTCCAGTCTACTATTGTGCGGTTAACAAAGGAAAATTTTGCCACGTCCGTTCTTTGTTTCCTACATTTAAACTTCCTAATATGATCAGCCCTGCCTAAGTATGATGGTGTTGCTAATCTAGCATTGATGTCGGTCCATGCTTTGTGTCCCATTTGTGCCTTAAACAATGCACTTAGTTTGGTTTTTCGTCGCCTTGATTTGAGAAGTTCCCACCCTAAGTCTTTTACTATCCCTTCACCATGTCCCTTTCCCATTTTGACAAAATATAGGTTAAACTTTTTAAAATTTAATCCATGCTCCATGTTTTCAACACTCTGAACCTAGAAAAGGCTATTGACAGAGTGGATTGGAATAAACTGATGGGGATCCTAAAGAAAATTGGCGTTGATTGGAAAAAGAGAAGATTGTTCAGTAACCTTTATATGAAACGAGTGAAAGTCAGGATAGGAGAAGAAATGTCATAAGGAAGTGACATTGGTGGAGAAATATGTCAAACATGTCCTTTATCACCTACCCTGTTCAACATCTACTTCGTGGATTTAGTGAGAACTGTTTTCAGAACTTGGGAGGAGTGATAGTAGGAGGAAGAAGAATAAAGTGCATAAGATTTGTTGTTGATATGGCTTTGTTAGCAGAAGAGGAGATGATACTAAGGGATATGCTACTGGAGCTAAATGACACCTGTGAGCAGTATGGGATAAAGATAAATGCAAACAAGACGAAGACCATGGTCATAGGAAGAAAAATAAAGAAGGTAAACGTGCGAATTCGAAATGAGGCAGTAGAGCAAGTGGACAGCTTCAAATACTTGGGGTGTACTATAAGCAGTAACAAGAGTTGCTGCCAGGAAGTCAAAAGGAGGATAGCAATGGCAAAGGAAGCTTTTAATAGAAAAGGGAGCATCTTCTACGGGGCTCTGGATAAAAACTAAGGAAGAGACTAGTGAAGTGCTTTGTATGGAGTGTGGCATTGTCGATCATTATTCCAATATTCATATTACACCAATAGTATTAAAGCACGATTATTAGCAGATTAAGCACAGATATAAATTACTTTTATTTAATACTAGCCGTACCCGTGCGCTCCGCTGCACCCGTTAGAAATAAATATAAAGTAATTACATAATTAAAATAGGACGTTTGATCCAGGGAACATTCGTGTTTGATAGAAGGATAAATCGTTTAATATATTACTTAATTTAAATTATATTTAAATAATTAAAATGGAATCATTTTGGTCCAGAGACACTCATTTGGTGCAATGACAATTCCTTTAACATGTTTCTTAATTTTCATTACATGCAACCATAGTTCTATGAACATTGACATCATTTAGATTTAATGTGTATATTTTATTTTACTTGTTATATGTTTCCATTGAATTATGGTAATAACTTAATTTTAACTCTTGTTTTCTACGTATTCAGTAAATGGCGCTTGGTCCACTATGGTTCTGAACCCTTCAAATAACTTAAATACCATAAATTATATTATATTATATTATATTATATTATATTATATTATATTATATTATATTATATTATATTATATTATATTATATTATATAAAAAGTGTGTTGATAACGGATGTACCCCGATAAGTAAGTTTTCAATTTGTTATGGGGGGCTCTTGAATCTCAGGAGGAACAAATTTTATTTTACAACAGGGCAACATAATCTGCTTGGCTCATTACCCTAATTTTTTGCATTGCATTTAATGCATATGTATTTTATGTATTTTAACTCGATTCAATGGAGCATAGTTAAAATTTGGATTATAAAATAAAGAAATCCTAATCTAACATATTATTACTGCATACTAAATCAATACACTCTCGTTGGTCGTTAATTCTCTGAGATAAACATTATTTTAAGAAATACAGGAAACGAATATACAGAATAACCTATCAAGTTTTCTGTGCATAAAAAGCTATTTTAATCTTACCTGTCCTCAATTCACTCTGAAGTTACTGTAATAACATTATAGCATTATGTCCATACAGAGAAACTACACTTTCCAATGGTGAAATAATAATTAATTATGCAAATCGGTTAATTTAGCTTCCGATATTGCTTCATACAAACACAGAAACATTTTCTGTAGGCTATGATTCATAACTTTCGATTGTTGTTGACCAAGGCCCCTTATAGACGAAGTCATTTGTTTATTTCATTACACGGCCTTAGATGGCAGTTATTTTAATTTTAAAATTCATTTATCTCATTAAATATCAGTCCTATCAAATTTTTTCAAAGAATAAAACTTATCGGAAGTGATTTGTAAAGAAATGTTTGTTATGTAATATTTTTCATAAAAATCAATAATAAGCGAGATATTTCGATTTATTTAATTCTGGCCCCCTTATAACCCCACTTTTAAATAATATATTTTGAATGCAATATAGCCTATAATCTAAGTTACAACGAACTTAATTTATATTCCAATTTTCATCGAAATCCGTTCAGCCATTATCGCGGGAAAAGGTAACAAACATACAGACAGATAGACAGACAGACAGACAGACAGACAAACAAAAATTACAAAAAAAGCGATTTTCGGTTTCAGGGTGGTTAATTATATATGTTAGGACCAATTATTTTTGGAAAATCGAAAATTACCAGAAAAATTTCGGCTACAGATTTATTATTATTATTATTATAGATTGTTAGTAAAGTTAGTTATTGTTTCAAATATTTAAATTTCATACATATTATATTACAATTGATTAGAAAATTGCTAATAAACAAGAAATATTGCTTTAAAATTATAGAAAAAACGTTTATTAGTAAGAATCGCCTTAAAAAAGCAAAATAGGCAAAATAAAAATTGGCTCTATAGCTTTGATATACTCCGAATCACATTTATATCGATGCAAATAATGATTTACTTCAACCCTGTAAAAAATTAATTTTGTCAAACATCCAGTTCAATTCATAAGTATCCAGTTTTTATACGTGAGAAATTTATCTATAAATTTGACCTGGTACCACATAATACAGGGTCATTTTAAATTCTGGAAAAATATACGAAATCTTCCACTTTTCTTCCCTTCTAAAAGAAATGAAGACTAATTTTGTTACTCTTGAAATCCTGGTTATGAATCAAACCGCGAATGCATCTAGTGACAACTATGACAACTGCACGACTAGGATGAAACTCACTGTTTGATATTTTGAGTGTGCAACCAAGTTTTCTGTGACCATAAATCTGATATACTCCACTGACATCCTTGTTTAGAGTGTCACTTGCGTGATAAATATCTGAACGCACACAGAGCTGTAATATTGTTGTTTGCCGACAGAGGGCAAGCCAGCACAAACATCCATCGAACCGTTGAGTGGTCGAACCTTTCAAATTAAACATTTGCATTGCTCTAATTACTCTTAACGAGATAACATTGCGTTTTTATTTCTCTTTAATTACAGCAATTCACGCCCTCCACTAAACTAAAAAAAGTACCGCTAAAATGTAAACCATGTGTAAAGAACGTTGAATTAATAGCAAGCTTGTATAGGCTTGATAACAATGCGTTACCTTGACAACGCAAACATAAGAACGCCGACATGACCTACTCTATTACAGACTATGCATTAGCTTTTGTGCTGATAATAACGAATGTATTGATCCATGAATATGTTATGTGTTCACACAAAGAAATACAATATTATACGTCATATAAAATGTTACGTAACAATGCTTAAATTTCTTGTTTCTAAATATACAGAGGTAGTATTCATAATATTCAAGGGCAACTGCTGTTTAACTTAACTAAAGATGGCATTCAATTAAAATTTTTAGTTCAACGATAATTTAAGTTCATAATTAATAACTCTACATTTCTGCTATAAATATAACTTATTTTTTTTATTATTTCTGCCATTCTAAGCCCAAAGAAATATAGAAATAAATTTTTATAGAGTAGTGATTTTAATAATTCAATTAGGTACTGAACCTTGGAATATATTTGTTTTGTAATTAGAGATTATAACATCACAATAGACTTTTACATAATGTATTAATTCAAATTTGGAAACTCTAAAAGTATTAAATTTCCTTAAATACCCGAAATGTCTTAATACCGGCTCAAATACTCTTCAACCACAATTTTACTCGAAAATCGGGTAATTATATTGAATAGATTAGGAAGTAGATAATTCATATCTTTTCTCCAATATTTATAGCCACTAATGTTCTTGGGTCATTACTTTTTACGCTTTATATAAACGACGTAACGAAGATCTTAAAATATTCAAAACACCACCTATACGCTGACGACTTACAACTTTACATTCATTCCCGAACTTGTACAATCAATGACTCCGTGATCAGAATTAATGAAGATCTAGCATCTGTAGCTCAATGGGCGCAAAAATTTGGACTCAGACTAAACCCAGACAAATCACAAGCTATAATAATGGGCCACCAACGAGCATAAAACAAAATAGATCTAGCCACTGTATGAAATACAAAAATAAATAATACTACAATTACATATAGTAAGACAGTAAAAAATTTGGGGGTATATTTAGATTCAAATTTAAATTTTCAAAGTCAAGTGACCTACATATGTAAGAAAACTTTTTCCGTAATTCATTCCCTCAAACACTTAACCAATGTTTTACCTCTCAGCCTTAAAAAAAACCTGATCCAAACTTTAGTGATGCCCCACTTCGTTTATTGCGATTCTCTATTCACGAATCTAAACAATGATCTTGCCCATAGACTACAGCGTGTTCACAATATCTGCGTTCGTTTCGTTAGTAACATTAGAAAATTCGATCATGTAACACCGTCACTAGAATTGTTGTCTTGGAGTCCACTTAAAGAAAGAAGATTCTTCAACTCTCTCTTATTACTATTTAAAATCATCCACACCTCCACACCCTCTTACCTAGCATCTCGTTTTGTTTACCTTTCACTGCCTCGAACCCGGGACATGTACCTTCTCTCTATTCCTCTGCACAGAACATCCTTCTACTCATCATCTTTCAGCATATCTATTCCACGCCTCTGGAATTCTCTCCCTGACCATGTCAGAGACTGTCGGACAATATCAGAATTCAAATTTAAATTAAAAAATCACATTCTAGTTCGTGGAATTGTTTGTTGAACACATGTCAGGTTGCGCAACTTCACCTTAACCCATGACATATAGTAAATATTGTAACTATGCTGTTGTAAAATTGAAAATTAATATGTAATGTATTTATTATTCTTATTATTATTATTATTATTATTATTATTATTATTATCATCATTATTATTCACCCTATGTCATTGATTGATGATTGGCAACACTGGTGTAAGCAGAGGTTGTAACTGTACTTTCATGAGTCGCCACCAGATGTCAGTTCAGCAATCAAATTCCAGTGGTACCAACTTGCATATCGTAAGATATACGTATGGCAACTCGTTTTCATTTGACTGCCTCTCATAGAATTTCATAATCTATATAAATAATTTGAACTGGTAATGGAAATTACGGGAAAACGGCTGAACGGATTTTCATAAATTACCCCTCATTTTGAACCTTGGAATCCAAAGTTTTTCAGAAAAATAGTAGTTTTCAGTGAAACGTCAATTTTCCTACATCATTTCCCTATTTTCCAAAATCAATCTGTCGTAGTTTTGAGAAATATTGGCTTTTCAAAATAAAACAAAACACAAAAACACTACAATAAACAATATTATACGAAGGCCATGATCTGCAGGATTGCTGAAATATTTAGAGTTCAAATTCAATTGGTTATTAAAAACTTCAAGGCTTACTAAAAATACTGATTCTGTGGTGTGTAATTTTCTGAGTACAGCTGTGTATTGGATATTAAAATCTACAAATCTTGAGCTAGTTTGATGACATTATTGCCATTAGAAATGAAATATTGTTATAGTTAATGCCATGATGTGACTATTTTTCATTAATTATACATATTAATGCTATATTCATGATATGAAAGTGAAACGTTTTGGGGTTATATAAGTATATGTAGAGAATATCGTAAATTAGATCTTCATTTCTATAATTTACTGAGTGACGGCTATATAATGTATATACATATATATATAATATTCCGCCACAGATGCACTTGATTGTACTTGTCACTAGAAAGTTATTGAAATTTATATTTTCCCCGCCATTCATAAAATATTTTGATATGATACCTCTTGCACAAAAGGAGAGATCTATAACTGAAACTCGATTAATATATTTCAGTATTATTTTTATTCATCCTGATAATAATGAACAGTTTGACTCGTAGACATTTTGTTTTTTCAGCATTAACTTCCCATGATTGTACGAGAAGATTCGAAGAGAACGGCAGTTACGTAGACTTTCTGCTCCCCCCTACTACCAATAATGCACAACACAATGTCAATATTGCGGTTGCTGTCGTCTGCGATACAACGAACTTTTCTGTTGATTTTCGAGTTTGGCATTTTTTCCGGTTATTATATGCTTATTTAAGTTGTGTTAACTCTCTCTAGTGGTTTTATATTTTATTTTATCCGTCTTAGTATTTATTTTACTATTGTAAATATTTTTGTTTTATCACTATTATTATTATTATTATTATTATTATTATTATTATTATTATTATTATTAGTAGTAGTATATCTTTTAGTTTTAAACTCACTGATCAATTTTATAATTATTTGTCCATTTTATTTCTTGCATTTGGTCAATTGATTAATGTAGACTATTCCATTATTTCAATTATCTCATTGTACTAAATTTATAATTTTATAATTATTATTTAATCAATGATTAATGTAGACTATTATATTTATTGTATTTCATCTCATTGCCATTTTCTATCATTCATTCTCATCATCATTTGTTGTTTTGTTCTGTTTTGTATCGTGCTAAACTGTAATTGGCCTTGTGCTGTTGTTTTTGCACGTTAATATTCTAAATAAATAAATAAATAAATAAATAAATAAATATTATTAATATTAATATTATTAATTAATTATTTTGTATTACAATCATTGTATCATTTCTGTCACGATTATTCTATTATTATTATTATTATTATTATTATTATTATTATTATTATTATTATTGTTACTATTATTTATATCATCAGCATTATTATTTGAACCCTGTAAAATTTATGTAGACTACTGGACTGTACCCGAGCACGAGAATTATGCTCATTTCGGGTATCTATTCATATGTATTCAATTCAAATGTAAATTATAAATAAATTTGAAAACAAAAAAAATTAAACTATTAACCTCACGCGAGATAATATTATTAAAATGAAACATTTTTTATAGTTATTAATCAAGTGGAGTTGGGTCTTTTTCATATACTTAATGGCGGTGTGGTGTAGATATTTATATGCGTGATTCTCCTCTGTATTGGCTCGAGAGAGCGCAAAAATTACAGTTCCTAAGGAAAGGAGCTATTGCTTTACTCCCACATGAAAAACTCACTGATCGTCCAGACATTGTTACTTGCGTTTTCGAGTTGAAACTCAAACACTGAAGGTGGATAGGTTCAAGAAACAGTATTTGGCATAAAAAACCATTCAGAGGAGTATGTTTCATTATTATAGAAGCAAATAACTTTCAAAATGTCTGGTATTCTTCATTGAAAATAAATCTGAAAAAAAAATTATTTGAACATCTAATAAACTTAGGTAGTTTGCAGCATTTGCTGCACAAGCCACTAGTATGCTATATTTCGATGTAAGTTTTAAATCTCTAAAAAATGGAAAGTGGCGAAATTGTAGGCCATAACGAAACTGGGTGTATGTACAGTACATGAAATACAAACTGTTCATTCTATATGTATTTATTTACACTGCAAGTGGGCATGCACCCTGTGGCAGTGGTATACACAATATAAACAATACACAATAAAGAAATGAAAAGCAATACACAATAGGCCTACAATTTTATACACAATACAATAAGAATACACAATATAATTTCACACAATAATAATAATAAAACATAAATAATATACCTAATTTTACATTACAACCTACATTATTATGTATAGGCCCTACATAAGTTTCAATAGTCTTTTTGACTTTATTCTTATCTCACTCCCTGTAGTGGCACTATGACGCATTTCACTGACACTTTAGCACACATTTCACTGACACTATAGAACACATTTCATTGACGCTATAAATTATCACTGATCGGAACTGTTCACTGCACTGTAAAACCATAACTTCACTGACTCACCTCGCTTCACTGATACAACAGTTCAAATAAGTCAAATAATTACACCCTTATGCATACTTATAAACAGAACTACATTTAAACTAAACATTTCTAGTCTAAGACCCTCTTACACGCTATTTTTAAATAATTTATAATTCAAACCAAGGAAGTAACTCGTCAGGCTAAATAAATATATGTCACCTTAAAAAATTAAATGTTAAATGTCGCCTTAATTTTAATTTGCACTTTATACACAACTTTTTAAATTATTCTTGAATCTCCTTAAGGAAGGACAGCCCTCAAAGACCGCTGCAGGTAGGTCATTCCAATCATTTATAGTTCTATTTAAAAATGAGAATTTACCTACATCCGTTTTCTGTTTCCTACATTTGATTTTAAAATCATGATCGTTCCTACCATAGTACGTTGGCTTTTATATGAAGGGGAATTCATAATTATATTAAAAGACTAGTTCGAAATTTTGCACATTACTATATTTCTTCTACCTTGTGCTATGAGAAATTAAGTTACCAATTTCCAATCTTGCAAATCTCACTTAAGCAGCCTTATGTGGTTATAAAAGCGCACGAAGTTTATGGAGATCTCTTCACCCGTTCAGAAGTTAGTGCGTTATAACGTACAGCGGGACATGAGCTTCCTACAAGCATTTTCTATCCTCGAACGTCTTCTAACGATCGCGATGGGTCTTGCAGCAAAGTAGTCTATAGAATTAATCGGGTTGGGCTCTGCATATTAAGGCTCTCGAAAGCGCCAATTAAATTCCATGCTAATCCGACAGTCGTTTGTTCAAGTCGCTTTGTTTTAAGGGGCTGTGGATTTGCCAGAACAAGCGTGCAAAGCGTTGCATAAGGGGGGACTGGCTCGAAATTGTATTGGTTATTTTATCGACATCGTACCAGCGCTTATGAAAAAGATCAAGAAGTTGTTCAAAATGTTAAAACACTGCATAAAATATCAAAATGTGGATCTTTGTCTTCTATTGTAAACTATTTCACAGCCTTCTTCTTTCTTGTGATGCAAGAAATTATAAATTCTAAACTCTTATCCAAAAAGAATATTTATTTATAGCATAAGATAGAAAAATCTCTTTACTCTCGTGTGCTGTAGGGGAGTAGTGGGTACAGTGAGACACAAAATATTAAACATATGTATGCAAGTGATAATTCAAGTATTTTTAAAATCAAGTGCAATAGAAATAGACATTAAAACATGGAGTACAATAATACATAAACAAAAATGTTATTAGATAAAGGACATAATATACAATACGTGTTTGTCAAAAAAAAATGCAAATGTCTCACTGTTCCCATTCAGGAGGGTACAGTGAGACACCACAGTGTCTATTAACGGACATTGAAATGATTTACATTTATTTCAAAAGAAAGGAAAGCTTGCTGTCTCTTTATCTTGACATGTTCTGTAGGCTTATTTAGAATCATTTTGATGTCTGACTTCGAAACCATTGAAACATTTAGAACATTTGGAAAAGTGAATTTTTCATGACATTTCAAACTTTTGCGAAAAAACTGAAATGAATTTTTGGTGACAACAAAGCTTAGGTTATAATTATAAGAATTTAATGTAATTATTATTTTTTAACATTTTCTAAAATTTTGTGAATAATTTTGTATTTATGAAATCATTTAAATGTAATGCATCCATTATTTTAAGCTACAGTTCCTAAATTGGTTACTAGCATGTTCATTTTTAATGTTAGTTACTGGTAAATGTAATATAATTAGAGTTTGTTTTTGCAAATCATTGGTACATGGGAACAGTGAGACGTCTCAATGTACCCTTCAATTACATGTCTCACTGTTCCCTTTACGCATAGTTCGTTTAAAAATGACGCCATCACTTCAAAATTAAAACAAGAAAAACGAAACTTTGCCAAACATAATCTCAAATACCATAGTGTTAGGTAACAAAACATTAATATTTATATCTCATTTATATATACAATATAACCTTCATTAAACACAAGCCAAAATTTTACTTCTAGAATTAAAAATTACGAATTATTTTTTCATCACTCACCTTTATAACTAGAATCAAATAGAGTATGAAAATACTGTTACTTTACTCATACAACGTACGGCTCCACTGTTACCAACATCTCAACATCAAAATTTACCATCTAATAAAAAATGTCTCACTGTTCTCCCTGTCTTACTGTACCCACTTCTCCCCTACTTTATTTTATCAACTACTGGTATGAAAATTTCATTACTGGCAGATAAATTTTAATTGTATTCTTGACATAGTACATTTAATCCCCTGGTAGACAAAAAGAGAAGTTCTAATGGTGTAGTCTTATATGTACCAGGTTAAATAACTAAACACTAAATACAGAATTTAATTTTAAATTGTAGGTATTTTCTTTGTAATGTGTTGTTTGCGAAGTTATAAATGAATATTAATGTTTGGATTTTATTATTGCTAATGCCCTGGTTGTCACGGGGATAGTGATCTAAACTATGTCAATTCTAATGTGAATAATTGAAAACTTTTATACATCTTGATTACACAACTTTTAACACTATATCACTTCGGAATATGTATTATATGTCTTGTTCGTGTTAAACTTTACCGTACCTGGTTAACATGTTTCGGCCTGTTATTGGCCTTCATCAGAACTGGTTGTTGCTGGTCTTGACGCCTTTTGTTTTGTTTCCTGTGGGGGCGTGTTTGTGTAGTGTAATGTAGAGTCAAATAGTGTGTGTGTGTTGTGAAATTGAGTTGTGTGTTGAGAATTTCATTTGGATGTGTTTTTGTGTGACTGTATATTTCGTATTGTTCTAGAAAGTTTAGTTTCTGGCTTTTTGGTTGGATGTGTAGAATTTCCATGTTTGTGTTGATATCTCTGTAGGTGTGGTTAGCATTTGTGATGTGTTATATTTATTTATTTGTTGCTGTTTTATGATTATGTTTTCTTGTTATCAGTTGTGCCAACTATGGAATCTTCATTGAACTCTGTGGACTGTTACTAGTCAAGAAAGCTTTGTTGATTCAGTTTCATTTTTATTATAACATTTGCATTCCATTTCAATCATCCGGATCCCAGTAATCAACGTCACTTGACAGAAGATTTTCAATAAATCTTAGTATTAAACAATCTCTGATACGTGACTATCTATAATATCATATAGCAGAAGCGATAACAAACATAACCTAAATAATATAAACAAGTGTTAGAAAAGTTTTAATTAGGGATGATGAAATAAACAAGAAACGTTTTAATTGACGAGGATGAAATAAAAAACAAACATGAATAATTTTAAAAGCAAAAATTATTGAAAGTACAATTTTCAAATTTGAATATTTTAGTGGTTGGTGGTTCAGTTGATGTTATATTGGACGTGTGCGTAAAAGAAGTCAACTCGTTGATGTACATGGTGTATCCCTCAACTTATTCAGGATTTCCGAATGGTGCTCTTCATATATGACCAGTGATCTTTATTAATTTTTGTTCTTGAATGCCAATGCGAGTGATATTTGAAAGTGCTGTGCATCGACTGGAGTGGTTTGTAATTTTCTGTTTTTGACGTCAAGACCAGTGGAGTTTGAAATGTTGGCAAACACAGAAACAAATGCTAGGGTAGTGATAAAAATAAACAAATAATAGGGACGCGACAAAATTAAACAAATGCTAGGGACGCGACAAAATTAAACAAATGCTAGGGGCGCGATAAAATTAAACAAATACTAGGGACGCGACAAAATTAAACAAATGCTAGGGACGCGATAAAATTAAACAAATGTTAGGGACGCGACAAAATTAAACAAATGCTAGGGACGCGACAAAATTAAACAAATGCTAGGGACGCGATAAAATTAAACAAATACTAGGGACGCGACAAAATTAAACAAATGCTAGGGACGCGATAAAATTAAACAAATGTTAGGGACGCGACAAAATTAAACAAATGCTAGGGACGCGATAAAATTAAACAAATACTAGGGACGCGACAAAATTAAACAAATGCTAGGGACGCGATAAAATTAAACAAATACTAGGGACGCGACAAAATTTAACAAATGCTAGGGACGCGACAAAATTAAACAAATGCTAGGGACGCGATAAAATTAAACAAATACTAGGGACGCGACAAAATTAAACAAATGCTAGGGACGCGACAAAATTAAACAAATGCTAGGGACGCGATAAAATTAAACAAATACTAGGGACGCGACAAAATTAAACAAATGCTAGGGACGCGATAAAATTAAACAAATACTAGGGACGCGACAAAATTAAACAAATGCTAGGGACGCGACAAAATTAAACAAATGCTAGGGACGCGATAAAATTAAACAAATACTAGGGACGCGACAAAATTAAACAAATGCTAGGGACGCGATAAAATTAAACAAATGTTAGGGACGCGACAAAATTAAACAAATGCTAGGGACGCGATAAAATTGTGCGATAAGCAGCCATGATAGGTTGAAAGACGTCCTTTCATACCGTTTTATTGGTGAAAAGTAGTGTGACGTAGTAAAGGTGTACTAGTCATTGGAATTCTCAGTTTTCCTGGAATGGCTGTATAATAAGAATTAATTTATTGTATCTCTATACATCAATGCCATATAAATCACGTTAGAAATAGCTCAGATTTCAATGTTCTACACATAGCCCAACCCTAAGTCAGTAATGTGTAACACAAATACGTATATTATAAATCTGTTCATTCTTTCCTCTGATGTTTTGTAACGTTTTGAATGATTAATTTGTAGTAATTGAAAACCTAACAGGGAATTGATAATGATTCCAAAAGTAATTACAGTTTTAATATTTATTAAGTGCGTAACCGTATTTTATTCAATTATCTTAACGCAGAGAGCTGTCCATTATTTGCTATCCTACCGAATAACAAAACGTATTATTTAATTACATTTCAGTGTTTACGCTGTAAAATAATGTTTGACAATATACTGTATTATATAGTAAACATGTAGTCCATTATAATCTTTCTGACAAAAAACTAATTTAAACTTTAATTCTCCCAAAATATCGCAACAAGAAGAGCGCCACACTATGTTTCGCTAGTGCACTTCATTCCATTAGCGTAATTGAAACTTTTATCAAGCTTTGTTTGAGCTTAAAATTATGTTTTCCACAAGCTATGATTCCACACGTCAAGTATCTGATGTAAAACTCTGTAGTGTGTGTCATTAAGTATGTAGTGAACAGGCTTCGATCAGGGTACCGAAACGCACGCATTTAGTATTCTGCCCATGGGCAGGTCTTTCACTGCAAACCCAGCTTTCTCCAATCTTTCCTATTTCCTGTCTTCTTCTTTGTTTCTTGTGAAGTTTTTATACTGAAATAATTCCCTTGCTGTATGTCAGTATAAATTAACATTAATATTAATAAATTATATAAATTAAGCTTAGAATTTAAATTCATATATAGTTTATTTGTAAAACGTTGAAAGCAAATATCGAAAAATTGGGAGCGTTACTGAAAGAAATTAAAAGTGTAGTTCACAAGCTGTGAAGCGACGATATTCTATTTATGTCAGGTTTAAAGATTTATTAATGTTCATATCTGGCCTCGGCCAGTATGATCCTAGGTTACGGCGTAGACACCTGACAGGTCCATTAGCTATACTCTTGAGACAGGAGGACAGGGAGGCTGGCTTTACTCCCAGGTTTTGGTAGCCACAACTCAACTCCATACGACTCCTTGGATAGTGCAACCGCTTTAAAATGACCTTGTCTTAACTGGGCTGAACAAAATCCCTCCCTAACAATATCTACTTTTGTTGATCGATGGAACTATCATAGAGCCAATTGGCTAGTATATATATCCATCGATTCATAGAGTCATTCAACCTAAGAGCCAACTGGCTAGTCTCTGATATTGAGACAACTCATCCTGCCTAAGGTTTTTCCGTGGCTTTCCTAAGGCGCTAAGACAAATGTCGGGATGAGCCCTAAAAGAAATGGGCCACGGACCTGCACTCATATCCCCATGAATCTCCCTAATTACTCTAAATTAATTAACAATTACATCTCTCCCCCCCTCTTCGTAATTGAGCCATCATATAGCCAAATGGCTTGTCTCAAAATTGAGACGATTCAACAAGGCTCATGACAACAATCACCTCCTACATAATAGCCAAATTGGCTAGTCTCTTATATATGAGACAACTCATCCTGCTTAAGGTATTCCGTGGTTTTCCTAAGGCGTAAGACAAATTTCGGGATGAGCCCTATAAGAAATGGGCCACGGACCTATATGCCCTTCCCCATATATATTCCCCTTTAATATAAACGACGTATGCCCTAGTTCAGAATCCATAAATAGTCTATTAAATATACGAGGTCACTCAATTAGTCGCAATTTGAAAGGACAGGGACCTCTCAAATTGCAGATTTAGATTTCACGGCGCTTCTTCCGACGGCCTTCACATGCTTTGTCATCGAACAACAGATGACAGCGTCTTGCCATCCTAACGGCAAACACCAGCCAACTCCTCCTCGCCCCGTCCCGTGATCACTTGATCAAATCTCCGTCCCCCTCGCGTATGTGGTACCTAAGAGGTTACGTCCAATTTCGGCTTCACCTTCAAAATTTTCTAGAGCTCCTTCACTGGAGCAGCGTAACCCGGAGTGAGACTAGTGGCCAACAGGCTTGGAGCTCACATATTTAGTTTTGTACAGCCCCCAACCCCTTGCAAGGACGCGTTTTGCGTACCTTTTAAATTTGTCCTCCCAATTCTCTTTCGATTTTTCGATTTTTCGATTTATTAATGTACTGTAAGTATATTAACATAATATACTGACGTGAGACGATTCATCCTATCTTAATATCATCTATGATCTGATATCTTCTTCTACCCCGAACTCTTCTCCCGTTCACCATTCCTTCCAGTAAATCCTTCAGTAGGCAGTTTCTTCTCAGCCAGTGTTCCAACAAATTCCTTTTCCTCTTCCTGATCAGTTTCATCATAATTCTTTTTTTTTTTAAGTAGGTTATTTTACGACGCTTTATCAACATCTAGGTTATTTAGCGTCTGAATGAGATGAAGGTGATAATGTCGGTGAAATGAGTCCGGGGTCCAACACCGAAAGATACCCAGCATTTGCTCATATTGGGTTGAGAGAAAACTACAGAAAAAACCTCAACCAGGTAACTTTCCCCGACCGGGAATCGAACCCGGGCCACCTGGTTTCGCGACTAGACGTGCTAACCGTTACTCCGCAGGTGTGGACTAACTCTTTCTTCATCCACTCTTTTCAACACGGCATCATTTCTCATTCTGTCCGTCCACTTCACACGTTCCATTCTTCTCCACATCCACATTTCAAATGCTTCTATTCGCTTCTCTTCACCTCGTCGTAATGTCCATGTTTCTGCCCCAAACAATGCCACACTCCATACAAAGCACTTCACTAGTCTTTTCCTTAGATCTTTTTCCAGAGGTCCGCAGAATATGCTCCTTTTTCTATTTAAAGCTTCCTTTGCCATTGCTATCCTCCTTTTGACTTCCTGGCAGCAGCTCATGTTACTGCTTATAGTACAGCCCAAATATTTGAAGCTATCCACTTGTTAGAATTCGCAAATTTACTTTCTTTATTTTTCTTCCTGTGACCATGGTCTTCGTCGTGTTTGCATTTATCTTCATCCCATACTGCTCACAGCTGTCATTTAGCTCCAGTAGCGTATCCCTTAGTATCATCTCCTCTTCTGATAACAACGCCTATCATCAAGAAATCTGAAACACAATAGCTTTGTTTATTATGACAGTTGACACTAGACATATAGTAAACATATATGCCTAACTTGGAGTCGGGGAACACTGAAGGAGGAAGGTTCGATCCGGTGCTGTGGATTGAATTCGGCTTAGCTCAGTGGTCAGAGCGTAGAAACCAAGGACTCGAGTTTGATCCCCGGCGCCGGAGTGAATTTTTCTCCTCAAATATTAATTGACATTAGCTTTGGCTTACTATATTTCATCTAATACAATCGCTGAAGAATAGTCTAACGTCATAAACGATAGATCACATAATCAACAATAAACTGCAGCACCTAAACTCGACAATGTTAATTTTGAGGTTTAACCCGTTATTTTCGGGCATGTCGTGCGGTATGATTTGACACCGAAGAATCATCCTTAGATGTTTCACCGGTATATACATATTTTAATTTTATCATACCGAACATTCATGAAAACTAATCTAACTACAGTGAAATAAATCGTTTCTGTTAACAGTCTATCTAGCAACAATAGAAAGTCAATCGATTCTTTTCAAGTGATCTGATTTCTGTTGGAAACTTGATAGATTAATTATTATTCTTCTCTTAAATTGCTAGATTTAAGTTCCTACAGGCCTGTAGTAAAATATATCATGTGACTCGTGATTCAAGTGCAAAAAAAAAATACTTTTTGTTTAAAAAAAGTTTTGCATTTTATTATTAACACCTGCTTATAAATTTTATAGAAAGTTAAGATTAAGTTCTGAAAATCTGAAGCTGTAGTGTGGTAAATAAAGTTTAACTAAAGAAGATAATCATGTTAGTAGGTACAGTTTCAGGGCTATCAGTGTTTAAATTTAGCACTGTGTCGTAAAAATCAATACTACAGGAAATAAGGGATGAAGTTTGAGCTTGCGTGGGCTCTTTAAATCTGCAATATGACACCAAAATGTTTATTTCTTGAAAATGATTACTCATATTTACATCAAAGCAATTACAATTTAAACCTAAACACTTAGATTACAAAATGACATCAAATTGAAAATATATTCAAACTGACCATTTTTGGAAATTCCACGTGTCAAGTCACACCTTAATTCTAACTGTGTTGGTTACTGTATAACGATCACTCATATAAATTGAGGGAAAGAAGACACAGGACGGGCACTGGAAAGTTTTCTTTTCTCAATCGTACTATCAGGGACTGGAATGCTTTACCTGCACACTTACTAAAGACTTTACTAATAACCAAAAATGTATTTAAAAATAGGCTTAAGGACTTTATTAATAAACGGTAGTATATTATACACACTATTTAAAGGGTGTAATTGACATTTGTTATTGAAGTGTGTTGTGTCAGCGAAGTGTGTTTCTGTCAGTGAAGCTTTATGGTTTATAGTGGGAGTGCAAAGTATTTGAATTGTAATAGTAATATGCGTTACAAGAGCGGTATGTTGAAGTTTTCATGTACGAAGAAACGTTTAATTTCCGAGAATTGAAAGAAAACATACCGCTCGTGTATCGTACATTATTTTGTGCGAAGATCGTTTATTACATACCTGAAAGAGGAATTTCTAATTAGTTGCAATGAAATCTACATCTTGGTTTCTGTTCAATGACGGTAAAATTACAAAACAAAAATATTTATCTTCAATATTGTTGCTTTAATATGTTTTCTGTGTTTACTATAATACTCCAGCAGGCCGTGATATACGTATGTCTTTTTTTCCCCCCAGTCTATGATGAGTCTGGAATCTTGTTGATTTTTTCACGACTTCCTTAATGTTACTTGCATCACGAATATAGTAACTTTAGTGGAATTGTAGAGTTTACTTAATTTTTGCAAATATTTAAAAACAATAATTAACAGTGCAATTTAGGTGAAATTGCAGTGGTAAGTTTCCAATATTTATAATTATTACTATATTGAACGTCTCTAAAAATATTATGTTAAAAGCCTAAAGCAGTAAAATCAATATGTCACTTAAGCGGTAAGAAGAGGGAAATTGTTATGTGTGTTAGGTTGGGAATACTGAATGTGGAATTTTAGACTTTCCGCGGATTGGTTTTGTGCGGAAACCAAGCAAATACGCACGATCTCGCACAAAATGTTTTTGAAGTGTTAGTGAGGATAGAATCAGTGAAATGTGTCGTAGTTCCAGTGCAATGAGTGAGTTGACAGCGAAATGAGTGTAGTGCCGAAAGGTACTTGTGCAGGTGTGAACCTGTCACACTCGTGGGTTTTAGTTCGAACTTAGGGTTAAGATACAAATTAGATTTACTTTAAATGTTATTTTAAGTGATCGTGGTTCATTTAATTTAGGATGCTCCCTATTGTTATAGTTATTATTATTATTATTATTATTATTATTATTATTATTATTATTATTATTATTATTAGTGTTATTATTTATTTATTATTAATTGTATTTTTATTAATTGTGTTTATTATTGTCATTATTGAGTGTAATTAGTTACCACTGCCACCGGGTATATACCCACTTGCAGTGTGAATACATACATACATACATACACATACATAGATACGTTATCAATATATGGTTGCTGTTATTCGAAATCGTTCTCTTGTAACAATTAGAGTAATTATTTCACTGTTAATTGTAAATAGGTTGTTAATTACAATTGAATCCTAAATGAAGCCCTCTTAGATCACAACAAATGGCTAAATTATACTGTATCATTGGTGATAAAGAAATTGATGCATGTCAAAACCAAACCTTTGTTGTTCCCAGTGAAGAACACGATGTGATTAACTCAATATTTAATATAATTATAATGTGAGGGAGTAATCAAATACAACCCAGTTAAATCACTAAATGAAATTATTCTACTGTGTGTAGTAAGAGATAATGAGCTTTACGAAACAAAGGAATATACTACACAAATAATCCTGGCAAAATTACACACCCATATTATATCGGGTGTAGTTGGATTCTGATAAACCCCAAATATATTTAACAGTTACCAGATTAACTCGAAACTTGGGGAAGTGTTTATATAAAATACACGTATATTTTAAGTTTTATTTAAACACCATTTTCCATTTAACCTGGAATCGCAATAACTTTCTATTTTAAATGGGAAAATGTGTATTTATTTATTCATTTATATATATATTTATTTATGTGTTTATTTATTTATTTATATATTTATTTATTGATTTATTTATTTATTATATATCTGTTTATTTATCTATTTATTAATTCATTTATTTATCTAGTTATTTATTTAGGTGTCAATTTATTTATTTATTTATTTACTTATTTATTTATTTATCTATTTATTTATCTACTTATTTATTTTTCTATTTATTTTTTCTATTTATTTATTTATTTATCTATCTATTTATTTTTTATCTATTTAATTATTTATCTATTAATTTATATATATATTTATTTATCTATTTATTTATTTACCTATCTATTTATCTATCTATTTATTTATTGGTTTATTTATTTATTTATCTATTTACTTTATTATTTATATATTTATCTATTTATTTATTTATCTACTTATTCATTTATTTATCTACTTATTTATTTATTTATTTATCTATTTACTTTATTATTTATCTATTTATTTATTTATCTACTTATTTATTTATTTATCTATTTATTTATTCATTTATCTATTTATTTATCTACTTATATATTTTTCTATTTATTTATTTATTTATTTATTTTTCTATTTATTTATTTATCTATCTATTTATTTATCTATTTATTTATTTATCTATTTATTTATTTAATTATTTATTTATTTATCTATCTATTTATTTATTTATCTATTTATTTATTTATCTATTTATTTATTGGTTTATTTATTTATTTATCTTTTTATCTATTTATTTTTTATCTATTTACTTTATTATTTATATATTTATCTATTTATTTATTTATCTACTTATTTATTTATCTATCTACTTATTTATTTATTTATCTCTTCATTTATTTATTTATTTATTTATCTACTTATTTATTTATCTATCTACTTATTTATTTATTTATCTCTTTATTTATTTATCTACTTATTTATTTATTTATCTATCTACTTATTTATTTATTTATTTATCTCTTTATTTATTTATCTATTTACTTTATTATTTTTATATTTATCTATTTATTTATCTACTTATTTATTTATCTATCTATTTATTTATTTATTTATTTATCTATTTATCGCTAATAAGATTGAAATGAATACAAATTAATAAATACAATGAAAGATAAACTAGCCCACTCCTGAATGAGTAAGACTCGTGCTCAGGAGGGGATTCCAATACAGACAAAAATAAAATTAAAATTGAGAGTGAATGCAGATTAAAAAGACAAAAAGGAATTGGTTAGGTCACTGGCTGAGAAGAAACTGCCTACTGAAGGATGCACTGGTAGGAATGGTGAACGGGAGAAGAGTTCGGGGCAGAAGAAGATATAAGAAGATATAAGACGATAGATGACATTAAGATATATGGATCATATGCGAAGACTAAGAGGAAGGCAGAAAATAGGAAAGATTGGAGAAAGTTGGGTTTGCAGTGAAAGACCTATATGTATATACTTGACAGAAATATATAGAGGAAAATTATTGAGAAAAACACATCAATTGTTTTTAATTTTGTTTCCTGTTATTGCAAATAAATACATAAATTCATTCATTCATTCATTCATTCATTCATTCATTAATTCAACTAGCTAGCTAGTGAGTACAAATTACATTTATAAACCAAAAATGTTTCTAGCCACTACCGTAAGAGCCAGGCTCGTGTACGGTGTGGTCTTAGCCAATGATATAACATAACATTTACAAGGACAGTTTACTAAATAAAATAAGTAACTTAATTCAAACCAATAAATACAACACAAGAGCAAGAATAAAGAAGAAAGAGAAAAGGAGAGAAAAATACACGTTTAATATAAATTGACAATCAGAGAGAAGCCAGTGATATTCAATAAAAACATGAATATAGTCAACAGAAAAAAAGGGTAAAAAAATACATTTGTTAATATTATATATCATGGATAATTTTACAAATTTCTTTTTTAAAAGCTTCAATTTTAAAATATTTCAAATTTGGAAAATGGTTTGTAATTTTATTATAAAGTCTTAGGCCGAAACTAGCACCATGTTTAAGACTTTTGTCTTCGAGTACGATATTCATGTCGATTAGATTTATGTTTTATTTGATTTCTGTGGTAGTAAGTTAGTAAACTATATTTATAAATTTCTTCAACAGGCAATACATTAAAATCTGTATAAATTAAATTTGTTGGGTAATCCATATTTTTGGTCAGACAAACTTTTATTAATCTAACATTGTAATGTTAACGAAAGTTGTAGAGGAAGAAATGAAATTATTGTCATCAAAATTAATGAATTTTTAGTTCGGAAATAATGATATGGTAGATTTCACCTTAAAATTACAGAATTAACATCTTGTTCCGACGCTAATAGATGTTGCCAACATTATTAAGGGAAATAATAATTCATAGCACCCCCGCCTCAAGAATCTCTGAGCGACTGCCAAACAAAGCAGGTGTAGTCAACGCCATCTCGACGTCTACTTTCCGAGCTAGGACTCCTTAATTGAATAAAGATTACTTCTTCCAGCACATTTATTTTTCTCCTTGAGCTAATCTCTTGAATATTGGATTACCTTTTAAAAGCCTTCTTGTTAATTTTCTCTCCTCAGAATTTCACGGACTTGGCGACGAAGTAAGTCCGAATCCATACAAATCAAGGGAGAGACGGGCACGAAGTGTTAACCATTTCTTGTAACTTCCAGCCTCGAGGAATCTTTTGTTTAACATTCTTTGAGGAACTTGCTTAATACTCTGTCCAAAAGTACACCCGGCGTCTTTATTAGCGGCGGTAGTCGGTGGAGGACACTGTCAAGATCAGCGTACAAGATAAAAAATTAGACTACAGAAAATTGTAAGTGATCATCTTTTACAATAAACATTATCCGATCTTGAATTCATTACTCACGCAATTATGTTAAGCGCTGTCGGATTTTAAAACGTTTTCAATTCCGAAGTGATAGATCTTATTTTACATCGTATAATTATATTTATTTATTTATTTACTTATTTACTGATTTATTTATATACTTATTCAATTTTTTATTTTTTTTAATTGGGTTATTTTACGACGCTGTATCAACATCTAGGTTATTTAGCGTCTGAATGAAATGAAGGTGATAATACCGGTGAAATGAGTCCGGGGTCCAGCACCGAAAGTTACCCAGCATTTGCTCGTATTGGGTTGAGGGAAAACCCCGGAAAAAACCTCAACCAAGTAACTTGTCCTGACCGCGATTCGAACCCGGGCCACCTGGTTTCGCAGCCAGACATTTATTTATTTATTTATTTATTTACTTACTTATTCATTTATTTACTTATTTATTTTATATTTATTTATTTCATATCCTATTTTATATTTATTTATTTTATATTTATTTATTTACTTGTTTACTTACTCATTTATCTGTTTATTTATTTATTTACTTGTTTATTTATTTACTTATTTTTTACTTACTCACTCATTTGTTTATTTATTTGTTCACTTATTTATTTATTTATTTACTTATTTTGTTATGTATTTATTTTATATTTATTTATTTGTTCACTTCTTTATTATTTACTTACTCATTTATTTATTTTTACTTATTTATTTACTTACTCATTTATTTATTTATTTTTTTATTTTTCACTAATTTATTTATTTATTTACTTATGTACTTATTTATGTATTTACTTATTTTATATTTATCTATTTTATATTTATTTATTTATTTTATATTTATTAACTTATTTATTTATTTATCTATTTATTTATTTATTTATTTATTTATTTATATATGTCTATAACAGGTTAAAGCCCCTATTACAATAGACAGTACACATATTTGCTTGGAATGTAAAATTGGAGACAACATGAAAAAGTAGATAAAACAGATACAAATGCAAGATACAAGTGAAAATACAAATGAAAAATGAAATAAAATACAAGCCATTCGGTAGAGGCGCTTGCCTTCTGATCAGGGCATCGGTTCAATTCCCGCTTGAACTCATTACTTGGTTGGGGGGTTTCCGAGGTTTTCCCCAACCGTAAGGCAAATGTCAGGTGATCTGTGGCGAATCCTGGGCCTCATCTCGCCAACTACCATCTCACTACCACAAATTCCATCGGCGCTAAATAACATCGTTCAGACAGCGTCGTTAAATAACAAAAAAAAAAGTATTTCAGTTTGATAATCTTCTGGATTATGTATATTTTCCTGCTTCGATTTTGTTTTAAGGATAAGTATAATTTTATATTTTCTTCACTGCAAATCCAGCTTTCTCCAATCTTTATTTTCTGTTCTTCCTCTAAGTCTCCTCATATGATCCATATATCTTAATGTTGTCTATCTTCTGATATTTTCTTCTGCCCCGAACTCTTCTCCCGTTCACCATTCCTTCCAGTGCATCCTTCAGTAGGCAGTTTCTTCTCAGCAAGTGACCCAACAAATTACTTTTTCTCTCCCTGATCAGTTTCAGCATCATTCTTTTTTCATCTACTCTTTCCAACACAGTTTCATTTCTTATTCTGTCTGTCCACTTCACACGCTCCATTCTTCTCCATATCCACATTTCAAATGCTTCTATTCGCTTCTCTTCACTTCGTCGTAATGTCCATGTTTCTGCCCCATACCATGCCACACTCCGTACAAAGCGCTTCACCACTCTTTTCCTTAGTTCTTTTTCCAGAGGTCCGCAGAAGTTGCTCCTTTTTCTATTAAAAGCTTCCTTGGCCATTGCTATCCTCCTTTTGACTTCCTGGCAGCAGCTCATGTTACTGCTTATAGTACACCCCAAGTAATTGAAGCTGTCCACTTGCTCTACTGTTTCATTTAGAATTCGCACGTTTACCTTCTTTACTGTTCTTCCTATGACCATGGTCTTCGTCTTGTTGGCATTTATCTTCATCCCATACTGCTCACAGCTGTCATTTAGCTCCAGTAGCATTTCCATCAGTATCATCTCCTCTTCTTCTAACAACGCCATATCATCAGCTTATCATATTCAATTCAATTTATTAAGCCATTAAACATACAGTGATAGGCTTCGTCACAATACAGAAAGGAGCAAAAAAACGTAGCCTACATTTTAAAATACACATATAATTGAAAACAGTAAAGTTTAATTAGAATGCAAAAACAAAACATTTTGAAACTCTAAAATTAATGAAAACACTTCTCTCTTAATGTAATAAGTGTAACTAAATGTAAATAACTTTATTTATTAAAAACAATTTCATATGAATTTAAGTTAAGAAACTCATCTACAGTGTAGAAAGGAATAATTAAAAGCCAATTATAAAATCTAGCTTTGAAACTGTTGGTTGGTAACTTATACTATTGACTGGGAAACTTTTAATTCTTCTTCCTCCTATATTCCCGTCGCTATAATTTCCGGCAGCCAATCACGTTGCATGTCGGCTATATTTAAACGTGTGCGTCTTGTGATTGGCTGGTGATGACGTTATGCATTTCCTAAGGCTCGATATAGTACATTATGCAACGAGCCTATAATGATAGAAATTAAGACGCGAGTATATTTGTTTGACCATATTTCTAACTTGAAATTATTCAGAAGTATTCATTTTATTCGCATCTGACTGAAGAGGGAAGTGACCTTGTGCATAGCTCGTAAATTGTGAGATGTGCGCAGACGCGAAAGCATTGATTTTTTCCGAGGAACGAATGTCATTGACCTAGATATAATCTAGAGAATAATATGAACATTAATCTTGATATAACCTGGAAATTGATTTAGAATTGAAAAACGAGATGACAAATTGAATTTATTTGAATATTATTTACAATTAACGCTAATTATTATAGTAACAGAACATAACCTTCTACGACAGTATTGGATTTCCAGCCTCCGTGACGTTTCGCTAGTTGTCTTTCGATTGCATATCCGAGAATAATCGATACTTGCGGTTTTATAATGGTACAATGGTGATTTCTCATTGGCTGAACAAATGAACTATAATGAATAGGTTTACAATAATGAGATGCAATAAAGGGCTACTACCAGGTGTATAATTACTACATTTCGGCATGGTAGAGCATAATAGTACATTATGCAACGAGTCTATAATGATAGTAATTAAGAAGCGAGTATGGATGTTTATGAAACGAGCGCAAGCGATTTTCATAATTTTCATACGAGCTTCTTAATTACCATTATAAGCGAGTTTCATACGACTTTTTATGCTCGACCATATTTCTAACTTGAAATTATTCATTTTATTTGTATCTAACTGACCTTGAGCAATACCTCATAAATTGTGAGATGTGCGCAGACACGAAAGTATTGATTTTTTTCCGAGGAACAGATGTCCACATTGAACTTGATGGCCTATAAGAACCTACAGAGTAAACTAAATATTAACTTTGATATAACATTGAAATTAAATTAGACATTGAAAAACGAGATGACAAATTGAATTTATTTGAATATTATTTACAATTAACGCTAATTATTATAGTAACAGAACATAACCTTCTGGGGGTTTTCCCTCAACCCAATTCGAGAAAATGCTGGGTAACTTTCCGTGCTGGACCCCGGACTCATTTCACCGGCATTATCACCTTCATATCATTCAGATGCTAAATAACTTAGATGTTGATACAGCGTCATAAAAGAACCCAATAAATAACCTTCTGCGACAGTATTGGATTTCCAGACTCCGTGACTTTTCGCTAATTCTCTTTCGATTGCATATCCAAGAATAATCGATACTTGCGGTTTTATAACGGTACAAAGGTGACTTGTCATTGGCTGAGGTTTTATAACGGTACAAAGCTGACTTGTCACTTGCTGAACACCTGTACTTTAATGAGTAGGTGTACTTTAATGACATGCATTAAAAGGCTACTACCAGGTGTATAATTACTACATTTCGGCATGGTCGAGCATGAATATATTTAAAAATTTAACACTAGGAGAAAGCTTGGGATCGCTTTGGAATCGAAGTCTATAAGGGGAAGATGTACTCTCCCAAGATGAGATATAGCTGGATCAAAATCTTGTGGACTCCGTATTTATGCTGAATATGTTACCCATTCTGTCTTTCTCCACATGTTGCAGAGCATTTGTACTTGGTGTATTTGTTTACCTCTCAACAAGAACCTCTCCACACTGGACCCCCAGCGAAGAGCTCTCTTTCTTCTTCACATGCTTGAGATGTCGCAGAAACAGAATCGTTTAACAAGTCCCGAGACACGAGCTCGGGGTGATTTGTTCCTGGCATTTCAACGGTGCAGTAATGAGCCCTTCGGGAGGGCGACAATCTTTCCTGAGCTGTTAAATAATGCATCACTTTAATGCAAGAGGGATCTCTCCTTCTCTGTTCCTCTACGTTTTGAATTGCATATGTTGGCACTACGGGGATTTCCCACAATTCCTCCTGCTGTCGTACATTTTGCATTGGCATATATCATATGGAAAGCTGCCACATGTTTTGTTTGATGCGGTGTACATCGTCTTTAGTGTCTGGCCACAGTTAGCTTTGATCTCTTGAAAGGAAATTAATTGTTAGATTTCTTTTCTTCATTAAACCTATGTTATCGCTTAATAAGTGTGTATTTGTAAGGTTGTGTGTTTTCTCCAAACATCTTGCTAACTACAGCACGTACTATCTAGCCTTAAATGTCATTTTTCGTAATATTTGCTACATGTGATTACAATATATTATCTTATATTACGTACTAGCATTTGGTAGCATTTTATAAATTATTTTATTAGGCCTATTTATTTATTTGTTTGCTTGTTTATTTATTTATTTAATTTTTATTTATACATATCTGTTTACTTATTTTCATTTATCTTTTTATTTATTTTTTTATTTATTTATATATTTGTTAATTTTATTTAGTTACTTATCCAATTATTTCTTTATTTGCTAATATGTTTACTTACACATTAATTTGTTTATTTACTTAGTTCTATATCCAATTCTTAATTTATTTGTTGATATGTTTATTTATACATTAGTTTGTTCATTTATTTAGTTATTTATCCAATTATTTTTTTATTTATTGATACGGTTACTTATACATTATTTTGTTTACTTATTTAGTTATTTATGCAATTATACATTTATTTGTTTATGTTTATTTATACATTAATTTGTTTATTAAGTTATTTATCCAATTTATTTATTTATTTGTTGATGTGTTTATTTGTACATTAATTAGTTTATTTATTTAGTTCTTTATCCAATTTATTTATTTATTTGTTGATAGGTTTATTTGTACATTAAATTGTTTATTTATTTAGTTCTTTATCCAATTTATTTATTTATTTCTTGATATGTTTATTTATACATTAATTTGTTTATTTAGTTCTTTATCCAATTTATTTATTTATTTCTTGATATGTTTATTTATACATTAATTTGTTTATTTAGTTCTTTATCCAATTTATTTATTTATTTCTTGATATGTTTATTTATACATTAATTTGTTTATTTAGTTCTTTATCCAATTTATTTATTTATTTGTTGATATGTTTATTTATACATTAATTTGTTTATTTAGTTCTTTATCCAATTATTTATTTATTTCTTGATATGTTTATTTACACATTAATTTGTTTATTTAGTTCTTTATCCAATTTATTTATTTATTTCTTGATATGTTTATTTATACATTAATTTGTTTATTTAGTTCTTTATCCAATTTATTTATTTATTTCTTGATATGTTTATTTATACATTAATTTGTTTATTTAGTTCTTTATCCAATTTATTTATTTATTTCTTGACATGTTTATTTATACATTAATTTGTTTATTTAGTTCTTTATCCAAATTATTTATTTATTTCTTGATATGTTTATTTACACATTAATTTGTTTATTTAGTTCTTTATCCAATTATTTATTTATTTGTTGATATGTTTATTTATACATTAATTTGTTTATTTAATTCTTTATCCAATTTATTTATTTATTTCTTGATATGTTTATTTATACATTAATTTGTTTATTTAATTCTTTATCCAATTTATTTATTTATTTCTTGATATGTTTATTTGTACATTAATTTGTTTATTTAGTTCTTTATCCAATTTATTTATTTATTTGTTGATATGTTTATTTATACATTAATTTGTTTATTTAGTTCTTTATCCAATTTATTTATTTATTTCTTGATATGTTAATTTATACATTAATTTGTTTATTTAGTTCTTTATCCAATTTATTTATTTATTTCTTGATATATTTATTTATACATTAATTTGTTTATTTAGTTCTTTATCCAATTTATTTATTTATTTCTTGATAAGTTTATTTATACATTAATTTGTTTATTTAGTTCTTTATCCAATTTATTTATTTATTTCTTGATATGTTTATTTATACATTAATTTGTTTATTTACTTCTTTATCCAATTTATTTATTTATTTGTTGATATGTTTATTTATACATTAATTTGTTTATTTAATTCTTTATCCAATTTATTTATTTATTTCTTGATATGTTTTTTATACATTAATTTGTTTATTTAATTCTTTATCCAATTTATTTATTTATTTCTTGATATGTTTATTTGTACATTAATTTGTTTATTTAGTTCTTTATCCAATTTATTTATTTATTTGTTGATATGTTTATTTATACATTAATTTGTTTATTTAGTTCTTTATCCAATTTATTTATTTATTTCTTGATATGTTAATTTATACATTAATTTGTTTATTTAGTTCTTTATCCAATTTATTTATTTATTTCTTGATATATTTATTTATACATTAATTTGTTTATTTAGTTCTTTATCCAATTTATTTATTTATTTCTTGATAAGTTTATTTATACATTAATTTGTTTATTTAGTTCTTTATCCAATTTATTTATTTATTTCTTGATATGTTTATTTATACATTAATTTGTTTATTTACTTCTTTATCCAATTTATTTATTTATTTGTTGATATGTTTATTTATACATTAATTTGTTTATTTAGTTCTTTATCCAATTTATTTATTTATTTGTTCATACGTTTATTTATACATTAATTTGTTTATTTACTTCTTTATCCAATTTATTTATTTATTTGTTGATATGTTTATTTATACATTAATTTGTTTATTTAGTTCTTTATCCAATTTATTTATTTATTTCTTGATATGTTTATGTGTACAATTATTCATCCCATTATTTATTTATTTGTTGATATATTTATTTATACATTAATTTGTTTATTTAGTTCTTTATCGAATTGTTTATTTGTTTGTTGATATGTTTATTTGTACATTAATTTATTTATTCAGTTATTTATCCAATTATTTATTTATTTGTTGATATGTTTATTTACGCATTAATTTGTTTGTTTATTTAGTTCTTTATCCAATTGTTTATTTATTTGTTAATCTATTTATTTATATATTAATGTACCTATTTATTTATCTACTTATCTATCTACTTGTCTATGTATTTATCTGTTTATTTATTTTATTTAATTATTTACTTATGAAGTACTGCTCTAGGAAAAACAAAGATTTGGGAAAACTTTAATTGTTAATGCAGTTTTTGAAAAAGTAATTTGTTAGGAAAATAAACTTTGGAACTGAAATGTACTAGTAAAAACTCATTGAGAAAACTGTCACCCTCTCCCAAGCTTTCCTACGCCGTCACTCTGTCTAGTTTTATTCCCATTCTATCACCATTCTATTGTCGCCAGGTGATCACCTCATTTCTTCTGAATAATATAGCCTATACATGCTTGAAGTGGACTGTTGAAGAGAGCATCGCCAGTATCACAGCGCACGTTTAAAAGTCGTTTAGCGCGGAATCCACTTGCAATTGCTTCACGTTAACAGAAGCCATACCCGCGAACCTAAATATTGGAATGAATGTCCAGCGCTCTTGTAAACTGGAAAATTAATATTTGTAGAATGAGGTTTCGGAGAAGTAAATAGAAATTTAAGTCTGCCGTCCCACCACAGGATTAGAATTAGACCGGAGCGAGGGGTTGTTTAGGGCGGCCATTATGCCTCTTGTCTGACTCCAATTGCTGGTTGGTTATGCAAAGCAACACAAAGGCAAGGCTGTCCGGATATAAGTCATGTTCTAGCCGGACTATAATTGTACTTTATCTCTTAATTGGGTCTTGTGTGATGCTGGCTCGCCTACACTATACAATTGTTTATGCCAGTGGCGGCCAGTATAGTTTCTAAGCCATTGAAATGTCTGAAATATACACGGTAAATGTTAACACATGTTTTGGAGGTAATTGTTCACAAAATGTTCTACGTCTACGGCTCTTCTGTAATACTAGGTCATTTTACTACATAAAATGACTAATGGTCAGTGGCGGCCAGTAAATAAATATGTAAGTGATTATAATCCATGATTTTCTACTGTAGACTAGTTTCATACCGTACAACTCTCTACATTAGTGACAGCCAGTATATTTTCTAAACTATCTAAAGGCCGGTTTCTCGAAATACGATATAAAGATTCATTAGCTACCAGTCCTTAAAGTTCCTAGTTACGTAATTTTACTCCTTAGTTCCTCGAAAGTATTTGTTAGTTTATTAATGAACTGTTAAACGATAAAGAATTTAAGTGGAGACTCCACTGAAAATCATGAAAAGTTAAAAAAAAAAGGATATTTCACGTCTTTAGAAAATGTATTTTCACACACCAAATGGATTTGCTTCAATTGTGATTACAAATATGTTTACGAAATTTTTAATTTATAAAATAACAAAAAGTTTTGTCCTTCAAATGTGCAGAAATTTGATCCGAACAAATGTAACCTTTCGTTTTAAAATAGAAATTCAAAATTTTTACATTTTTCGTGAAGCGTTTCATATTTCATTTAGGATAGAAGACTCCTGTGTACTAATATTTTATATTAATATTACTTACTCGCAAATGGCTTTTAAGGAACACTGAGGTTCATTGCCGCCCTCACATAAGCCCGCCATTGGTCCCTATCCTGAGCAAGATTAATCCAGTCTCTACCATCATATCCCACCTCCCTCAAATCCATTTTAATATTATCTTTCCATCTACGTCTCGGCTTCCCCGAAGGTCTTCTTTCCTCTGGTCTCCCAACTAACAATCTATTTATGCATTTCTGGATTCACTCATACGTGCTACATGTCCTGCCCATATCAAACTTCTGGATTTAATGTTCCTAATTATGTCAGGTGAAGAATACAATGCGTGCAGTTCTGTGTTGTGAAACTTTCTCCATTCTCCTGTAACTTCATCCCCCTTAGCCTCAAATATTTTCCTGGGACCTTATTCTCAAATATCCTTAACCTATGTTCATCTCTCAAAGTGAGAGTCCAAGTTTCACAACCATAACGAACAACCGGTAATATAACTGTTTTATAAATTCTAACTTTCAGATTTTTTGACAACAGACTGAATGATAAAAGCTTCTCAACCGAATGAAAGTAGGCATTTCCCATATTTATTCTGCGTTTAATTTCCTCCCGAGTATCATTTATATTTGTTACTGTTGCTCCCAGGTATTTGAATTTTTCCACCTCTTCAAAGGATAAATCTCCAATTTTTATATTTCCATTTCGTACAATATTCTGGTCACGAGACATAATCATATACTTTGTCTTTTTGGGATTTACTTCCAAACCTATCGCTTTACTTGCTTCCAGTAAAATTCCCGTGTTTTCCCTAATCGTTTGTGGATTTTCTCCTAACATATTCAAGTCATCCGCATAGACAAGCAGCTGCTGTAACCTGTTCAATTCCAAACCCTGTCTGTTATCCTGGACTTTCCTAATGGCACACTCTGCTATTATTATTATTATTATTATTATTATTATTATTATTATTATTATTATTATTACCGGCGATCGTGGTAGCCACAGCAAGTACGCAGTTTTGACTCAGCAGAATTCTGCGAGCGTGGATCGTGCTGACCCCTCATTACATAACGTCTGCCGTGTGTTCTCTAAAGCTTCTGAAGAAGGAAATTAGCGATGTTACGAGATATGAACGATCTGTTCTTGAGAATATTAAAGCCAAGATTATGTTTTTATAAGTCTTTAGCTGCAGAACGTATTTTTCCAGATCCTAAGGGAACCTACGCTTTTAAAAATAGTATAATTATCATAGCAGGTGGTTGTAATGGCACGAAGGCACTATTTAAAGCAGTGCAGAGGGACGCAAGCCGGCGTGGACAGGTTCGGAACAGGAGGGAGGTAAAACCTCCGTTCTTTGCTGGAAGTAGTTTCTAGTATCGTTACAGTTTCTAGAATAGTGTAATGTAGACATTGTTGTTTGGAAAAGAAATATATACTATGAACTTCTTTATTCATAAAAATTTTCATAATACGTTTTTTCCTTTAGCTCGCCTGTGTCAGTGGCGGCCAGTATGTTCTTATGGACACGAGTGCCTTGTTAGCCTGTAGGTATTCTACTGTAATTTATTAAATTGTTTATTCAGACCCTTTGCTTTCAAATAGACCAGACCTGCAGAACCGTAGCTCCTCAGAGCGACTGCCTTACCGTCCCTTCAACCCAACCCACCTTTTCTACCAGTGCGGTCATAGCGTTCTAGTGACGCTTGGCTGCATCAACATTCATTCTCGCGGCGGCAGGTATACAATACGCTATCAAGAATTAGAAATGAAGAGATAATAAAATCCTTAGGAACGTACCTTTAGAAAGTAAGAGAAAAACGAATGAGGCAAATAAATAGGTTAAAAGACATGTAAAATAAATTTTAAAATGTATATGTGCATATAATGTAAGAAGGTCTACCTATGTATGCAGGGTGTTTAAAAAATACGGGGCATAATTTCAGGTATGTATTTCCCACATGTAGACAATCAAAATAGTTCATTACAACATGTGTCCGGAAATGCTTTATTTCCGAGTTATGACCTTCACAACATTGAAATTCACTGGAACCATACCTCATGTTTTAGAAGACACTCCACTGATCAATCGTCAACACTTCTTGCATGATGGCGCTCCTGCACACTTCAGTCGTACGGCTCGCCGGTACTTGGATCTAAGGTTTCCTGATCGATGGAAAGGTAGAAGTGGCCCAATAGCTTGGCCTCCACGCTCACCTGATCTGAACCCTCTCGATTTCTACTTGTGGGGCCATTTAAAATCATTGGTTTATTCGTCTCCGGTGCCTGATTTGGAATCCCTTCGGAATCGAATTGTGGCATGTTCTGAGGACATAAGCAATACTCCTGGAGTTTGGGATCGTGTTCGCAGGTCAGTGAGACATCGATGTGAGGTCTGTATACAAGCAGGAGGTGGACATTTTGAACATCTTCTGTAATGACAACGACCTGCGGAAAGAAAAACGTTCCGGTGAATTTCAATGTTGTGAAGGCCATAACTCGGAAATGAAGCATTTCCGGACACATGTTGTAATGAACTATTTTGATTGTCTACATGTGGGAAATACATACCTGAAATTATGCCCCGTATTTTAAACACCCTGTATATCGTACTATTACTAATAAAGACGATTAAGTCCTTTTTTGTGTAAAATAAGTTAAGTACAGTCCCCGACATGTCTTTCCGTGCTCTGTATTCTACTGAAATGAAATAAGTCCGAAATGTTGCTTGCAGGCAACAAACCAATTACTTTATTTGAAGAATTTATTATGATTTTTCGTGCATTAATACAGTTTTAATTCCTGCTTTTATAAAACTTGTATTACTGATCTTAAATGGTTTTACTACTAATAGAATGATAAATAAATTGTACGTTGATAAGTGAGTGATAGCTATATGACCGGATGTCAATGCTGGCATTCAACATTGTAACGCACTGCAGCCAAATAAATATAAAAATATATAAATGAATAAATACACAATACGTGTACTGCAGTTTAAAGAGAACTGGAACATGGCAAAATCTAAACCCGTGAAGGAATACTACTTCCAAAGGAAATGGGAATATGATTATTTTGTTGTTGAAGACGAAAGAATTGCTTGTTTACTGTGTGCCATCCAATTTATTTCTACTCGTCATTTCAATGTTAAACTACATTTCAACTAAGTCCATATTAAGAATTATGGAATGCACAAACTTTCGGGTAAGTTCGTTATTTCGAACTGTATATTGATTATTTATTTATATACTGTTAAATTAAGGACGTCACTCGTTGTGTTCATTTAGAATTTAAATTAATAGTGACTTTCAAGGTTAATTACTTAAATGATATAAATTTATGTTTCCGTAGGTGATGATAGGAGGAAAGTTTTCGAAAATCTAAAGCATGTTAGGTGCAAAGAAATCTCAAAGAAACTACCGACAGGAAATCTAGCAAAATTGTAAACCTTGAAACGAGATAACACATTATAAATACAATGAATTTATTACAATCCTTTTTGAAAATTACATGCCGCCACTGATGGACCTTGCACGGGTAGAGAATGAAAACAACTCTACGTAGAAGTCGATCATCCCCAATAGAAGTGGAGTGAGGCTGACGTCATATTTCCCCTACTTACGGGTTCTGCAGGCCTGAAATAGACAATCGGTCTAGTTTCGTTTTTTTTTCCGACATGTATAATAAATAAGATAAACAATGATAGATGTCAGTATATTCTGAGAACGATAAAAATAATCATCCTAATTAATTAATTAAGGAATTTTTATGTGAAACATCTGCATTCGAGGTACAAGAGAGAAAAACTTGTATCTTTTTGACAAGAAAGTTTCATTCTAACATCACTCTTGGTACACTGGCGTTCAAATATGTCTAACCTAATATTTTCTGATTTTGTAAGTGAAATTTATAACCACGGGTAAGTCAAGAACAAAGATTATTAATTCCAAATGACCCAACTTTAAAATAATGCAGCTAGTTGTTAATAGGTGACACTATTATAATACACACACCTGTTATAGTTTTATGTCAAAGAAAACTAACTTGTGAAATAGGTATTTATCTCTAAAGCAATTTAAAGGATTAACAAGCATCTTGCATCACTAAATTGTTTTAAAAGACTGATGCAAAAAATCATCAAAACACAAACAAAATATACCCAAAGCTACACACTAGAAATTAAAAAGCAACAAATCCATAAATTTCCTAGACATCACAATAACAAAAGTTGACAACAAACACATTCAAAATCTACAGAAAATCCATAACAGCAACAACAATAACAACACACAATACATCCAACCAGATGTCTGTATCGGACATTTTCGCTTGAGAGCTAAGTAGTTCATAGCATAATCCGGTAAGTAGCGCACATGCATGATAGGTAAAATTGTCACGAGCAATAAATTTTCGAACGGTATAAGCCAAGCGTTAGTCATTTGTTCTTGTTACAGTGATGAACTGTGTAGTAACATCATAGATGTTTATCATTTCAAAACTTTGCAGTGTTTAACTAACCTCTCCATAGTAAAACTACAAAACTTGTTTTAAAATGTAATATAAATGTTGTAGGTAAATGTTTTTTTTTTTTTTTTTCACACAGGAGTGATTTTGTTTTTGCCACATCTGATAGATGTTTTTGGATGTAAATGCAATTATTATAAACGGAGAACACAATCACGATAATGCAAGAACCGTATCAAGTTTTCTAGTAATAATAATAATAATAATAATAATAATAATAATAATAATAATAATAATAATAATAATCTCTAATAAATAGTGTATCAATCTTTGAGTCTGTAACAGTTGTGCAGCATGATTATTCGTTTTATTATATTTTCTGTGACGTTATCTCTGTACTAATATTGTTATTAATCTACTGCTATATCAATAATATTTTGTAAAACGTTTCTACATTGTCGCAGTATATAGGCGGAACACTATGTATGGACCTATCATATTATATATGTGGTAAATCAAATATTGAATAATTATTAATTAGCAATAACAACTGTATATCGAAGTTTTTCATACTATTTTATTTATAAATTCATGCTCCTGTTTTGGTACGTTCCATTAAACGTTTGTCATAAACGCAGAAAATAAAGCCTTATTTTTACCGTGTGAGCAAAACATATGTGTATCTTATCTGTCGCCTTCCATACAAGATAAGACATGTCGGTGAGATGACCTTCTAATGTGCTTCTATTTATTACGAGCGTATCACGACCGATCGTATCTCACTCGAGGGTGCGACACTCGACCGAGTTCAAGCGAGCGATTTAACTCCAATGCAGCACTCTGATCTCAACACACACACAAACAAACAAATTCAACCACACAGGCGTATACAAACTCAAATGCAACACCTGCAACAACTTATACATAGGACAGACAGGCAGATCATTTCAAACAAGTTACAAAGAACACATCACAGCCATAACAAAATTACAAAACACCTCCACATATGCAGAACACATCACAAATGCTAACCACACCCACAGAGACATCAACACAGACATGGAAATTCTACATATTCAATAAAAATAACTAGAAACTAAACACACTAGAACAATACGAAATATAATAATAATAATAATAATAATAATAATAATAATATTAATAATAATAATAATAAAGTTTTATTTTAGCTGGCAGAGTTAAGGCCATAAGGCCTTCTCTTCCACTCAACCAGCCTTAATCAATACAATACATATTTAAATTACAAATATTTACACTACACTTAAAAGGTTCTCCAGCAATATTCTTCAATTTTAACGACTAGTAGACTACATATGTATTTATTTAAATTTAGATGAAACTATAAGGTAAAGTAGTAACTTAATTTATGAGCTAATTTAATTCAATCAATTATAATTAATTTAATATTTGAGATAGCTAGCAAAATGATGAAAATTAATTTAATATAAGCTTACTAAGACTATGTTACAGGGAGAAAATAAAATATATATATATAAATCTAAAATATATTTTTATAATGAAAATATTAATGTAATTGCCATTAGAGGTTGTGTAAATCTATTTAGAGAAATTAATGATAATAATAAGAATGGACAGGTGTTAGTTTCATTATGAGTAACAAATATTAATCAGCAATTAATCTGTTAAGTAAGAATTTATGTAATTTTGACCTAAATAAAGTTATTGTCCAACAACCCCTTACATCACTCGGAAGCGAGTTCCAATTTCTAGCAACTGAAACTGTATAAGATGAAGAATATAAAGATGTCTTGTGGTAGGGTATAATGAGTATATACGGACACACAAAAACACATCCCCATGAGATCCTCAACACACAACTCAATTTCAGAACACACACATACTTTTTGACTTCACATTACACTACACAAACACACCCCCACAGGAAACGCAATCAGAAGGCACGAAACCAGGACCGTCCAGTTCTGAGGATAGCCTACAACAGGCTGAAACTATAGTCCCGTCGCTCTAATTTCCGGTAGCCAATCACGTTGCAGGTCGGCTACATTTAAACGTGTGCGTCTTGTGATTCGCTGATGAAGATGTAAAGCAATTCCTAAGGCTGGATAAATACTTAATATTTAATCGCCCGCCATTTTGGCTCTTTCGTTGGCGTTCGCAGGACGTTATTTGCCGCTCAATTATTTGCTGAATTACAGTGCGTTTGATTTATTATCATAGGAGCTACGACATGATCTTGTTTAACGGTGTGGTAGCTCGGCAACGAAAGAACAAAAATGGCGAACGATACTACCTACCTAGACTTTATAGAGCCTTGACTTACTAAGACGTAAGCAAAGAGGAGGAGTCACGCCGGGAATAACAGCGTCGGAACTATAATAACAAAGTAACCTAGTTTTAACACGCAAAAGAAATAAATTACATATTCTGAAGTGATTTAGTGTTAAAAGTTGTGTAATCAAGATGTATATTAACTTTAATTAAAAAGTAATTGAGGATTGTGCGTGACACGAGCCGCCACTGCAGCTCCCAGAACAGATGGATGGCTGCCGGGTTGCAGGAAGAGTGAGGGGTTGAGTTAACTTTGGTTAATAGGGTTGGAATTGTGATGACTAAGACGCCGCTTTCTGCTGGCCTGGCTTAAATATTCGCACCCCCAAAACTGCTGAACGCGTCGGTTCTTTGTTCAAGGCTCGTGTACCCCTCACGTTTGTGGCGGCATCGTAAACTTCTGGCGGTGAAATATGTTTTTAATTTTCTCCTTATTTCTTATTCAATTACCATAATTTACATCCATGTATCCTAGACACGGAAATCAACAATATTTGAGCAACTAGTTTACAAAATGTTAATCAACCACTTGGTTCGAATTTTAGGACTTTCGTGGGAGGTTCATTGCCGCCCTCACATAAGCGCGCCATTGGTCCCTATCCTGAGCAAGATTAATCCAGTCTCTATCATCATATCTCACCTCCCTCAAATCCATTTTAATATTATCTTCCCATCTACGTCTCGGCCTCCCCAAAGATCTTTTTCCTCCCGGCCTCCCAAGTAACACTCTATATGCATTTCTGGATTCGCCAATACGGGCTACATGCCCTGCCCATCCCTTTTAAATGTTCCTAATTATGTCAGCTGAAGAATACAATGCGTGCAGTTCTGCGTTGCGTAACTTTCTCCATTCTCCTGTAACTTCATCCCTCTTAGCCCGAAATATTTTCCTAAGCACCTTATTCTCAAACACTCTTAACCTCTGTCCCTCTCTGAAAGTGAGAGTCCAAGTTTCACAACCATACAGAAGAACCGGTAATATAACTGTTTTAGAAATTTCAGATTTTTTGAAATTTTAAATTATGTTTTATTTAACGACGCTCGCAACTGCAGAGGTTATATCAGTGTCGCCGGTGTGCCGGAATTTTTGTCCAGCAGGAGTTCTTTTACATGGCAGTAAATCTACTGACATGAGCCTGTCACATTTAAGCACACTTAAATGCCATCGACCTGGGCCGGGATCGAACCCGCAACCTCGAGCATAGAAGGCCAGCGCTATACCAAGTACGCTACCGAGGCCGACAGATTTTTTGAGACCAGACTGGATGATAAAAGCTTCTCAACTGAATAATAACAGGCATTTCCCATATTTATTCTGCGTTTAATTTCCTCCCGAGTATCATTTATATTTGTTATTGTTGCTCCAAGATATTTTCTGAATTTTAAAAGGGAACACTTGAGTAGTTGGCCTTGGTAGCGTAGTCGGTATAAATCTGATCTTCCGTGCTCGAGGTTGTGGGTTCGATCCCGGCCCAGGTCGATGGCATTTAAGTGTGTTTAAATGCGACAGGCTCATTTCAGTAGATTTACTGGCATTTAAAAGAACTCTTGCGGGACAAATTTCCGGCACACCGGCGATGCTGATATAACCTCGGCAGTTGCGAGCGTCGTTAAATAAACTGTAATTAAAAAAAAAGCACTCGAGTGTATCTTTTTCTATGACACTTGCTGAACGAAGAGAGGTTATGGACGGATCTTAGGATAATGCACAGTTCCCTGGTATAAATGGGGTCATGGATCGTAACACACATTCGTACTAATCTTCTTCATCCTTTTCCTTTTATGGATATTCCATATTTTTCAAATATAATATATTTAAATATAGTAATAAAGTCTATCAATACTTCAACTCACTTGGAATATAATCATTTTTGTATTTAATTTTCCAATTTGTACGATTTTAAACTAACAGCACTGAAAAACAAAGAAATGCAACTCGTAACCATAACAACGCTCAAAGACAAACAAATGCAACGCGAAAATATAGGACACGTTCATTTTCATATAGATCGGAGTAAGCGAAGTCGTTTTTAGATGTTTGTAGAAGATTGGATGCTTTCCTTTAGCCATTTTGTAGAAACAGTGTACCATAACAGACTTTACGCTGGTTAAATGAGATGTCAGTTAACCGTACTTAAGTAATCGGTGATTATGAATAGTGCACAGAAATTACATTTTAACCACGGTTACTGTTTAACCGTCGTTTCGTAACCTGTGATTACTGCGTTTTTAACCGAGATTGATGCACTTCGCCATAGGTTTTCTTCCAGTATACAATTTCTCCCATTGCCATTAAAATTAACTATCTTCGTAAAAAACATCACCCTGTCGAAATTAAGTGATGCAATTATTAAAATTTACATGGGGAAACTAAGGTGAATAATAGTTAAAAATTAAGAAAATGCACTTTTTTTGGTTTTATGTTCCTAATTATATTTTAACCAGTCAGTTTCTGTCTGATGCGTTTCCAATTCACTGTGGGCTAAAGCAAGCAGATGCACTATCACCTTTACTTTTTAACTTTGCTCTAGAGTATGCCATTAGGAAAGTCCAGGATAACAGAGAGGGTTTGGAATTGAACGGGTTACATCAGCTGCTTGTCTATGCGGATGACATGAATATGTTAGGAGAAAATCCACAAACGATTAGGAAAACACGGGAATTTTACTTGAAGCAAGTAAAGAGATAGGTTTGGAAGTAGTAGTAGTAGTAGGGTTTAAGAAGGGCGCGTCAGCTACTATGGCTATTTGCGCCCTTATCTAAAATTCTTAATATAACAAATACATAAATAATATAATAATCAGTGCTAAAAGAACTAAAAAGCGTTGTCACGATAAAATGAGGCACACATGGTTGGAAGTAAACCCCGAAAAGACAAGGTATATGGTTATGACTCGTGACGGGAATAATGTACGAAATGGAAATATAAAAATTGGAAATTTATTTTTTGAAGAGGTGGAGAAGTTCAAATATCTTAGAGCAACAGTAACAAATATAAATGATATTCGGGAGGAAATTAAACACAGAATAAATATGGGAAATGCGTGTTATTATTCGGTTGAGAAGCTTTTATCATCCAGTCTGCTGTCAAAAAATCTGAAAGTTAGAATTTATAAAACAGTTATATTACCGGTTGTTCTGTATGGTTGTGAAACTTGGACTCTCACTTTGAGAGAGGAACATAGGTTAAGGGTGTTTGAGAATAAGGTGCTTAGGAAAATATTTGGGGCTTAAGAGGGATGAAGTTACAGGAGAATGGAGAAAGTTACACAACACAAAACTGCACGCATTGTATTCTTCACCTGACATAATTAGGAACATTAAATCCACACGTTTGAGATGGGCAGGGTATGTAACACGTATAGGCGAATCCAGAAATGCATATAGAGTGTTAGTTGGGAGGCCGGAGGAAAAAGACCTTTGGGGAGGCCGAGACGTAGATGGGAAGATAATATTAAAATGGATTTGAGGGAGGTGGGTTATGATGATAGAGAGTGGATTAATCTTGCTGAGGATAGGGACCAATGGCGGGCTTATGTGAGGGCGTGTTGCTTAAAAGCCAGTAAGTAAGTAATTATATTTTAACCTTTTAGTTTCATAATATGGTCTTATTTCCTACTTGAGAGCCTCTCAAACTGTGTCACGTATCTTTTATATATTGCAAGAGAGAAACACGAAAGTGCAAAATATTAAAAAATCCTCCCCGTAGCTATAGAGACGAACCCAGTTCTAATTCAAAACCTTCACCGTTCTGAAATATTATCCCATATACAGTAATAAAATGTGGCCAATCATGCCTACGTGACGTGAAAGAAATATCTTTTTTTAATACTGTTTCCTCGCCTTTAAAATTTTAAGTAGTTACTTGAATAAAAAAATAGCTCCTTCCACAACAGTTAATGTCAGATTGCTCTGAAACTTTTCACAGAGGTCCATTAAAATTGATGAATAAAATTTAATTGGCATTTGTAATAAATATTAATATTACTTTCCTTCGGGGCATATTCATGTTTCACTTAGATAGAAATATGCTGTAATGGTAAACTTCAGTCAATTAAACTAATTATATTGACTGTCTATTTAGACTGGGCTGATAATTCCAATTAATTTATATTCCCATGACTATTTTCAAGCTTTTGAGCAAATATCAACTAAAAGTTTCGAAAACTTTGTCGTAAGGAGCCGTTTTAGTGACGTCAATATAAAATATTTTAAAAAGTATAATTTTAAAAGTATGGCACTAAGTTTCTTTTTTTTTTACAAATAATGGTATTGTACACTATTTATTTATTTATTTATTTACTTTGCTAATAATTGTAAATAAAATATAATATATACAGAAAAACTTTAGCTCGCCCCTGAAAGAGTAGAACTCGTGCTCTGGGGCGGATTCCTGAATTGAGATTAATAATTATACAATACAATTTGTCTTATGTCTACTATGCAATTATCATTATCATCAATAATTTCAAGGTTTAGGCCGATGGCCTGTTCCGCCTCCAGAATTTTATCCGTCAAACTGGTCTCTCCAACGTTTCTTTGGTCTTCCCACTCTTCTTCTTCGTGTAGGTCTATAACAGCATGTTCTGAAAGGTATCCTGTCGTTGGGCATTCTTGTTATATGGTCGTACCAATTATTTCTATATTTTTCAATTATGGTTGTTATACTCTCGATATTCAGTTCTTGACGTATATCTTCATTTCTCGTATGGTCCTGTAGCCTAAATCCTGCTAGTGGCCTTAAGAGTCTCATCTCAGCGGCCTCAATTCTTCTCAGTTGGGCTCTAGTCAGAATCCACGTTTCTGAACCATATAACAATGTCGGAATTGCCAGTGTCTTGTAAAATTTGAGTACAGTTTACTATGCAATTATAGTATATAAATTTAAATTTACACTTTTTCAATTTTTATAAAATCCATACAAAACTTCTTAAATTTAATACTAGATATATTAGAATTGACAAGATTAGGATATTTAAATATAAATTTGTTATATATTGTTGGGCCTAAATTACTACTATGATTAAGTACTGTAACAGTGTTGCATTTTGGTTCAAACAATCTTAAAGATTTCATGCATTTTGTTTCATAACCATGAGAATACAATTCAAAATTATTTCGATTTTTATGTATGAATTTTATTAATACAATATAATAAATTTGTGTTACGTTAAGTACATTAAAGTCTAAAAACAAATTTTGAGATGGAAAATCAATAGGTTTATGAAGACATATTTTAATTATTTTCTTCTGTAATAAATAAAGACTATTGAGAAGATTAACTCCGTACGTAGATGAAATTATTGGGGATCATCAATGTGGTTTTCGCCGTAATAGATCGACTATTCATCAGATTTTTTGTATTCGACAGATAATGGAGAAAAAATGGGAGTATAAGGGTACAGTACATCATCATAGATTTCAAAAAGGCATATGACTCGGTTAAGAGGGAAGTATTATATGATATTCTTATTGAATTTTGTATTCCCAAGAAACTAGTTCGATTAATTAAAATGTGTCTCAGTGAAACATACAGCAGAGACCGTATAGGTCAGTTTCTATCTGATGCTTTTCCAATTCACTGCGGGCTAAAGCAGGGAGATGCACTATCACCTTTACTTTTTAACTTCGCTGTAGTATATGCCATTAGGAAAGTTCAGGATAAAAGGCAGGGTTTGGAATTGAACGGGTTACATCAGCTTCTTGTCCATGCAGATGACGTGAATATGTTAGGAGAAAATCCACAAACGATTAGGGAAAACACGGAAATTTTATTTGAAGCAAATAAAGCCATATGTTTGGAAGTAAATCCCGAAAATACGACGTATATGATTATGTATTGTGACTAGAATAGTCAACGAAATGGAAACATAAAAATTGGAGATTTATCCTTCGAAGAGGTGGAAAAATTCAAATATCTTGGAGCAACAGTAACAAATATAAATGACACCCCGGGAGGAAATTAAACGCAGAATAAATATGGGAAATGCGTGTTATTATTCGGTTGAGAAGCTCTTATCATCCAGTCTGCTGTCCAAAAATCTGAAAGTTAGAATTTATAAAACAGTTATATTACCGGTTCTTCTGTATGGTTGTGAAACTTGGACTCTCACTCTGAGAGAGGAACATAGGTTAAGGGTGTTTGAGAATAAGGTGCTTAGGAAAATATTTGGGGTTAAGCGGGATGAAGTTACAGGAGAATGAAGAAAGTTACACAACACAGAACTGCACGCATTGTATTCTTCACCTAACATAATTAGGAACTTAAAATCCAGACGTTTGAGATGGGCAGGGCATGTAGCACGTATGGGCGAATCCAGAAATGCATATAGAGTGTTAGTTGGGAGACCGGAGGGAAAAAGACCTTTAGGGAGGCCGAGACGTAGATGGGAGGATAATATTAAAATGGATTTGAGGGAGATGGGGTGTGATGATAGAGACTGGATTAATATTGCACAGGATGGGGACCGATGGCGGGCTTATGTGAGGGCGGCAATGAACCTTCGGGTTCCTTAAAAGCCATTTGTAAGTAAGTAAGTAAGTAATAAATAAAGTGGATTAAAATTGGATTTAAATGAGCTACCCTATCCTATAATGCCGTACATAATTACCGATTGAAATAAAGTTAAATATATTGTGCGTAATAAACTTATTGACAAGTAATTCCTCAACGAAACAAAATAATATACTATTTTACGTAATTTATTACAAAGGTAATTAATGTGTTGTTTCCATTTTAAATGATTATCGAAAATTATGCCTAAATACTTAACTTCAGACGACTGTTCATAAATTTTGAATGAAAATTGTGGTTTTTAAAAATCAGGTAAGCGTCCAAAAGAACTAAGGAAGAGACTAGTGAAGTGCTTTATGTGGAGTGTAGCGTTGTATCTGACAGAAACGTGGACATTACGACGAAATGAAGAGAAGCGGCTAGAAGCATTTGAAATGTGGATATGGAGAAGAATGGAGCTTGTGAAATGGACAGACAGAATAAGAAGCGAAGCTGTGTTGGAAAGAGTGCGTGAAGAAAGAATAATGTTGAAATTGATCAGGAACAGAAGAAGGAATTGGTTGAGTCACTGGCTGAAAAATGTTGCCTACTAAAGGATTTACTGGAAGGAATGGTGAACGGGAAAAGAGTTTGGGGTTGGAATAATACAGGGACATAATTTTATTTTTACTTCAATTTGTATTGTACCTGAGTTTTTTAATGTACTTCACTCCCACTCATTCTACTAATGAAGTTCAACCGTCCTCCACACAGATCCAAAACCGCATATACAGTCATAGTAACCTTACGATCATAGTAAACAGTACGTTCGAAAAATATGTTCGCGTTTTCCAGTGATGAAAGAGCTTTCAATATTGAATCATTTTCGCACAAGTACTGTCGTCCATTTGCCTACGTCGTATCCAGTTTTCCCCTCACCAGCTTTTATTCGCCAGCTAGTGGCTGGGCTGTCTTAGTTCTTTTCTGAGAACATTTATTTGTGTTAGGAATTGGACGTCTACGTAATATTATACAAATGTTTAAAATTATTTAAATAAAAGTCCTTCGTTAAGTAATTAACTGTCACGTGATTTCTTCCTTTTCTACGACTCTACGACATAACCACTTGGACGGAGAGTAGATAGTATGTCTGAGTAATTTTATCTTTTCGGATCGGGCAGAAGTGAAGATTGAATTTACAGTACGTAAGGTACTCTTTCATAGAGTAGGTACAGAATTATTTCAACATGAGTTACTAGTACGAAAAACGAAACTGGTAATTGGGATTAGGTACAATAGTCTATAGTGTGATGATATGCACATTAGAAATAAACGGCCCCCATTTTAAAAAATGTGTTTAAATATCCATATTATGATTATTTTTCAATTTAACTTCATTCTCTATATTGTACGCTAATGTGCTGTAGACAGTATAATATACACTGCATAATGAATACGTCCGCATGGATAGCTCAGTTCGTGAGTAAAAACACTCATTGTTGATACAGTACTGTATTTTGATTAAACAAAAACCTAATGAAAATTATCAAACTCAAAAGCGTAATATTTCCTAGTTTACGTAAATTGATGAACTACTTTTCTTCCCTCCTATACTTAGTAGAGTGATTTGTTTGTAGTTTACGCCAGTATCATCGAACTCCAGTCGTGGAAGGTGGTAGCAAACGGCTTTGATCCAGAGGTATAGGCAAGTTAATATTAAAAATTTTATTAAAAATAAAATGATGTCCCTGTATATGGATCATATACAGAGAAAGAGGTAGGCAGAAAATAGGAAAGACCTTCTAGAATGCTGGGTTTGCAGTGAAAGACCTGCCCTTAGACAGAACACTATGAATGAATGAGCTGCTCTTTAAGTATCAGCATAGGAGCTCTTTTTTCAAATCTTTAGAAAGAAGAGCCAGAATGTCTTGAGCCACTCTTACCCCATTCCACCGCACTGCAACAATTATTTCAGCTTGAAATCTCAAGTGTAATGGACTAGTATGGCAATAGGTCAATGGGGTAAGTACAAAAACATGCGTCGGAAGCTAAGAAGGAAGGCAGCAGTGTTAATTGTTGTTGCTCGGGAGGAAGAGACCACTTTGCGCGACACGGAGTCTCTGCCAAGTGTTTTTCTGGACCTCTGGACGGACGCCAATGCCTGCAGCAGGTAGCCCATAAATTCAACCCCATCCCCCACTCTCGGGCTTCTAATGAAATATCACTCAATTACCGGAATGTCATGTACATTGCAAATAAGGGGCCAGCCTTCTTTTTAATATTCAGACCTGTTTCATACAATTACCGCAGTATTGAGACGAATGAGGCATTAAACCGGGTTGCTACAAGTGGAAGGAACTTTCTTAAAGTGGATTGTATCGCGTATTCTCCGATGTAGATGAATCTTGTACGAAGAAATCTCGCACGTTAGATTTCTAGCAGAGAAATGGAAGTATATCGTCTATGGTGACCGGTATAATTTGTCTTGTTTTACACTGACCCTGCTGTATTTCTTAGTTGGTGAATTAGCGACACTTCATTAACTACTAGCTTATATACAGGGCTTTCATTTCAAAACTTCCCAGCCTAAATACCTAATTACTTAAATTGAATTCAATTTAAACAAAATTTGAAATTTCAAATTGGGGCAGGCTGGGATTCGGGGATGAAATATAAAATGCAATTAAGCCTGGTTTCAGACTTTCCCCTCAATATCTAAATTGACATGTTTTTGTTTGAATTGAATTCTATTTAAATAATTATTTAGACTGGGAAGTTTTGAAATGAAAGCCCTGTATAGCCTATGAAATTGATGATAGCGAGATATTTGGCAAAATGAGGCCAAGGATTCGCCATGTGGTTACCTGATTTTCACGGTACAGTTCCCAAAATCTTTTGATAATTACCATTTTGAATACGTTGCTTAGATGGACAGATGATGGATGTTGGATGGTATACGGATGGATGGATAGATGGTGGGATTGGTTAGATGGGTAGATGAATGGATGGATAGATGGATGTTTGGACGAATAGGATGGTTAGATGGTTGAATGGATGGATAGATGGTGAGATGGATCTGATCATTAGACGGATAGATGGTGGGATTGATGGATGGAATGGTTAGATGGGTAGATGGATAAATGAATTCATAGATAGTGGGATTAATGGATGGGATGATTAGATTGATAGATGGCGGGATGGATAGGATGATTAGATGGTGAGATGGGTGGATAGATGGTGGAATTGGTGGATGGATGGATGGATGGAATAGTTACATGGGTAGATGAATGAATGAGTTCATAGATAGTGGGATTGATGGATGGGATGATTAGATTGATAGATGGCGGGATGGATAGGATGATTAGATGATGAGATGGGTGGATAGATGGTGGAATTGGTGGATGGATGGATGGATGGATGGATGGTGGATGGATGGATGGATGGAATAGTTACATGGGTAGATGGATGAATGAATTCATAGATAGTGGGATTGATGGATGGCATGATTAGATTGATAGATGGCGGGATGGATAGGATGATTAGATGGTGAGATGGGTGGATAGATGGTGGAATTGGTGGATGGATTGATGGATGGATGGTGGATGGATGGAATAGTTAGATGGGTAGATGGATGAATGAATTCATAGATAGTGGGATTGATGGATGGGATGATTAGATTGATAGATGACGGGATGGATAGGATGATTAGATGGTGTGAGATGGGTGGATAGATGGTGGGATGGGTAGATGGATGGATGGATGGATGGATGGATGGATGGTGGATGGATGGATGGATGGAATAGTTACATGGGTAGATGGATGAATGAATTCATAGACAGTGGGATTGATGGATGGGATGATTAGATTGATAGATGGCGGGATGGATAGGATGATTAGATGGTGAGGTGGATGGATAGATGGTGGGATGGGTAGATGGATGGATGGGATGCTTAGATGGGTAGAATGATGAATGGATGGGATGATTAGATGGATGGATAAATGGCGCGATGGATCAACAGGTGGATGGACAGATAGTTGGATGTATCAATAGATGAATGAATGGTTAGGTGGATGGATGTATGGGTGGGTGGGTCGACAGATGATGGGATGGATAGATGGTGGGATGTGTTGGCCTTTATACCACCGAATACCGCCAGTTTTTATGTTTTGTCGCAAATAAATTTACTGTATTGTAAAAACACGCAGGTTCATTTCTTTAATTAATTTTTAATGACAGGTTTGCTATTTCCCTTTCGATTTTTATTTATAAACAGACTGTAAACTATATGAACTGCCAAATTAAATTCTGGTGGTAGAGCATAAATAACTTAAGAAAATAGTAGAATGTGTTTTTATGTAAATGTTACAGTTTTATCAGAAAAAAAAAAGTATTTTGTGAATCTAACGTTTTTGGAAAAGAGATTAGGCAATCATTGTTTAGGCTACTTTGCCCGGCATGTAAGCTGAAGTAGTCGTTTATTACTCTGTTGTGTGCAAGTTTATTGACAACGTACATTCAGTCGAAATGTAAACAAATAATTCAACTACTATCAATCTTAAAGACATGGTATTTTACAAATTAGAAATAAAACTATAACAAATAATTAAACTTCACTAGATATTTTGTTCAGTATACCGATATGTGCTGCATATACAGAGTGCTCTAAAATTCCCTTTACAAACTTCTAGGACTTGTTAAGGGGACTGAATAGATAATATTTTGAATTGGAACCAATGTTCGGAAACGTACCGTTTCTTGCTACAGCCGTTTGAGAACATGTTTTTAACGCGACAACTTTTACAAGTAATTTATTTTATTATGAGGCGTGACCCAGTACATCACTTGTTTTACAATTCGACTCATTAATAACCAAAGAAACAAAATGGAAACTGAATCATTTGTCACAAACACTTTTGTTTGCAGTTCAACTTAAACTCTTTTTGTCCTTTTGAAATTATGGTTAATATTCAAATCCACTACAAATGCGGTTCGATGTTCGATAATAGTGGATGATTACATCATATACACCCTGTATGATACACATTTTTACTTGCGCTATAAGTCAATGTTTTGTGACGGAAGTATTTCGTATGTCGTTGGTACTTGTATAATAGTCATTAAACATAAGTACTACCATTAAAACTATGAGACACAACATTTCCTTTAGAAATGAAAAGAATATTAAGATACGACTGACTTGTTATTGTAGAGGTCTGTTACAGCTTGCATTTATATCGGTTTTACGTGCCTCATAATTTAAGGTATTAAGTAGCAATCTACCCTAACGTAAACATCCTCTTAACATTCCACGTAATAATCACAGCGGTAATTATAACCTGAGCTGGTAACGCGTGAGGAGATGTAGGACGACACATAATTACCGGCAAGACTGTTCATTACGGTAAAAGCAGCCAAGTGCCTCCTCTATTGTTAATTGATCACGATGACAGCTCTGAAAGTAAAGGGGGAAACCCCCTTCTACTCTACCGTCTATAAGCAGCCGACTCCGAAACATAAAGGCACTACATGACTGATACAGTTGCTATGGTGCTAATGTCTGCCATTATCAATCCGTTGCTATGGCATCAACACACTCTCTCTTTCTCCCTATACTCATGTTTCAGCAAAGCAAACCCAAGTAGGCATACAGTAATCAAAATATCATTCTATCCCACCGCTGCCACCAAAACTAAGCCGCTATATGGGGGGAATAACAAAACACTGGATAATATATATATCAAAAAGGCCACGCCTCCATTTAATTTACATTGTTTGATGGTTTTGGCATCAATCTCCAGTATTATATCTATCATCAGTAACAGTACTGACAAAAGAGGTTGTTTGTTGATGTGCTTGTCAAAATGTTAGATTGGCGAGGATGGGGGTAGAATCCCGTGAATATGAACAGTTATTTCTAATGTTTGATTACTGTGGTCGATATCTGAATGATTATTTTGTTTCATTGTTTGTCATTGTTTTGTGTTTCGGCGTGTTTATTTTCAATTAATAGGGTAAAACGAAGTTTTTATTTACCAGAAATAAGCAGGTTATATTTAATATTTCAGGGATTTCTGGCAGTGATTTAAAATGAGCCAACTAAGGCCGCTTAATTATTGTACTTTTATGTAAATGCTCTGTATTAACCGAAAGGATAAATCATCAGTTTTGTATCAGTAATCGCATTTCTCATCCTGTGAAACCAAACTGTCGTATAATGTGAATGTGATGAAAGATTAATTCACGGGGAATCTGTATTCATTTACATAATCACATAATAAAGTAACAGGAAACTACTGCCCGTTTCTCACTTCCTGAGCTATTTCTTTGTGGGGCGAGACGCAGAGGGGGAGAGTGGGAGGTCCTGGGTACCGCATGTGCCTACTACCCTACTTACGGGAGAAGTCATTTTTTGGCTATGCTATGAACTGTTGAATTAGTTACAAAGTTTTCACAATTGCATACGAGAAAGTTTATACTTACTTACAAATGGCTTTTAAGGAACTCGCAGGTTCATTGCCGCCCTCACATAAGTCCGCTATCGGTCCCTATCCTGTGCAAGATTAATCCAATCTCTATCATCATATCCCTCCTCCCTGAAATCCATTTCAATATTATCCTCTCATCTACGTCTCGGCTTCCCCAAAGGTCTTTCCCCCCCCTCCGTTCTCCCAACTAACACTCTATATGCATTTCTGGATTCGCCCATATTCCTTTGCTGTGGTCGTGCCAGAGAATCAGTTCCATTCCGAGGTTTATTTTGTGGTTTCGTAACAAGCTGTTTTTTTACGGTGATGGGTTGTTAGCTCTTCGTCCAACCCCCAAGCTGGAGGACCACCCCTTATCGGCTGTCCACGACTGTTTATTCAATATATTCGCAGCTACCCTCCATATCTGGAGGCCGTCTCCTCTATCCGCAACCTGAGGACGCGCCATGCCGTGGTGATAGTGACCCACAATACATGGACGAGGAAGATTATTAATGAAAAGATATACTGACAAGCCATGGGCATTATTTGTAGTTTTTTGTAAATAGTTCTACACGATTCCCTAGATTTTTCACCTACTATTATTCTAATTACTCTTTTTTTTTGTAGTAGGTATATACTGTTACTATCTGTGGAATTTCCTCAGAATATAATTCCAAAAGTCATTACCCAGTGGAAGTATGCAAAGTATATTGCTTTTAAGGTATTGATATTTACACTATCAGATAAGGCAGACACAATCCTGCAAATTGTGAAACTCTAATGACAGATATGGACCGACATCACCTTTCAATATGTCCTGGCCTAGTCGCTCACAAAGTGAAACTCTGTTGGGAAGCCAGAAAGGAGATGTTTTTTTTTTTCTATAAAATTATTTCTTAATGTTTGTTCACTTGTTGTTTTCTTTTGAAGATTGATGATTCTATAATCAATTTATCAGCCATTAGATAAATAGGTAAGTAGATAAGTAAGTAAATAAGTAAATAAATAAATAAGTAAATAATAAATAAATAAATAAGTAAATAATAAATAAATAAATAGGTAAGTAGATAAGTAAGTAAATAAGTAAATAAATAAATAAGTAGATAAATAAATAAATAAGTGAACAAATAAATAAATAAGTAAAGAAATAAATAAATAAGTAAACAAATAAGTAAGTAAATAAATAAATAGGTAGTAGATAAGTAAATAAATAAGTAAATAAATAAATAGGTAAGTAGACAGGTAACTAAATAAATAAGTAAATAAATAAATAGGTAAGTAGATAAGTAAGTAAATAAGTAAATAAATAAGTAGATAAATAAATAAATAAGTAGATAAATAAATAAATAAGTGAACAAATAAATAAATAAGTAAACAAATAAATAAAAAAGTAAACAAATAAATAAATAAGTAAACAAATAAATAGGTAGTAGATAAGTAAATAAATAAGTAAATAAATAAATAAATAGGTAAGTAGACAGGTAACTAAATAAATAAGTAAATAAATAAATAGGTAAGTAGATAAGTAAGTAAATAAGTAAATAAATGAATAAGTAGATAAATAAATAAATAAGTAAATAAATAAATAAGTAAACAAATATATAAATAAGTAAACAAATAAATAAATACGTAAACAAATAAATAAATAAGTAAACAAATAAATAAATAAGTAAACAAATAAATAAATAAATAGGTAGTAGATAAGTAAATAAATAAGTAAATAAATAAATAGGTAAGTAGACACGTAACTAAATAAATAAGTAAATAAATAAATAAATAGGTAAGTAGATAAGTCAGTAAATAAATAAGTAAATAAATAGGAAAGTAGATAAGTAAGTAAATAAGTAAATAAATAAATAACTAAGTAAATAAGTAAATAAATAAACAAATAAATAAGTATATAAGTAAATAAATAAATAGTTAAGTAAATAAGTAAGTAAATAAGTAAATAAATAGATAAATAAATAAATAAAGTAGATAAGTAAGTGAATAAGTAAATAAGTAAGCAAATAAGTAAATGAATAAATAAATAAATAGATAAATAGGTAAGTAAGTAAATAAATGAATAATTAAATAAATAAATAAAAGGTAAGTAGATAAGTAAGTAAATAAGTAAATAAATAAATGAGTAAATAAGTAAATAAATAAATAAGTAAATAAGTAAATGAATAAATAGGTAAATAAATAAATAGATAAGTAGATAAGTAAAGAAATAAATAAATAGATAAGTAGATAAGTAAGTAAATAAGTATATAAATGAATAAGTAAATAAATATATAGGTAAGTAGATAAGTAAATAAATAGATAAATAAATAATTAAATATTTACTATCTCTTGCATAGATCTAATCTCAAGACATGCTGAATTTAGTTTGGAAGTAATCCGTTTAATATGATTTTTCTAATTTAACATATTATCGATTTTGAAACTGAAACTCTGCTATTAGTGGAATTACTCAAATTATTTATTGTGATCTGACATATTTCACTTCCAGTTTGTTACGACACATAATTTTCAACACCTCTGATACCGAAAACTCTGTACTAGGTTAAGCCGTGTGTCTCTGTGTAGCGACTTCTCATTCTGGTACACGATTTCGTCCATATTCAGTACCCGGGAGTTATGTACGTACAGTTCATGTAATAAAACACTTCTAGTGCAAACAGTAATGGGCTTTTATTTGAAATAAACACACAATGACGATTGATTCGTCGTCCTCGGTGAGTTGGTTGTTCCACATCGCCGTTGGATCCGAGAATAGCAGACTCAAATCAGCCGAAGGCGATACAATTTAAAGGGCGATAGAATATTTAGCATGGCTTCCTCAGAAAGTGAAATATGGCTGTGAACCCTTCTCGTGGTTGGGGAGAGTTTGAAAATGCACTCTAGTTGGACTTTACTGCAACCTTAAACTTACAAGGCTAAATGGATTGTAGGCACCACAAGGCTGAATCACGATATCTATGAAAAAAGTTGCCTATTCCTAAGTAAATGAATGTAAAGGCACAATTAAGCCCATTCGAGGCTATGATGCTAGCGTTCGAAGCACTTTTCGCCCAATGCAAACGAAAAGATAAGTGTATGTGTTTCACACTGGCTTGCCACTATTATTGGAAGACAATTATTGTTTAAAATAGCAATTTTATTTATGTATAAAACGAATGAAAAACATTATACTTCTCCGTTTTTTTTTGCCTTAACTACACCAGAATAAATAAATAAATAAATAAATTTTTATTCAATTTATTCAATTCAATTTTATTTATTTCAAATATACAGAATAAAGAAATATAATTACAAAACAAACAAAGAGAAATACAAATAAAATAATACAAGCAATATAAAAAGAAGATACAGTAGTATTAACAAAATTTGAGACCGAATGAGCAGCGCTCGTGCTCGGTCGCAGTTCAGATATAATATTAAAATAAAAAATAATAATATAAATAAATAAGTAAAATAAAATAGGAACTAAAATATAATTACAGCGGCAATGGAATTATATAATATAATATTAACACTATAGAAGAATAATATCGCACGTGAAAAGTAGGACTAATTTATATTTCAAAATTATAGAATACAAATATAATATAGGTTGATTAATTCATACACATAGGCTATAAATTTATTTAATCAAATTGAAGATATTATCACGTTTCTAATTTTCTTGTTATATGTAAATATAAATATAAATAAATATTTAAATTAATGAATACGAAAGAAACTAAATACGTATACAATTACATAAGTAAATAAGTAATTAAGTATACAAATGAAAATAAGTAAATAATAAATAAGTAATTATATGAAAATATTTAAATACATATATAGTAAATTAGTAATTAAGTAAACGAATAAGTAAATAACGTAAATGGTACATACATTTTTAAATACGTAAATAAATAAGGAAGCAAGTAAATAAATACATAAATATGTAAACAAATACATAAATACTTGAACACATAAATGACTAAAATAAATAAATAAGGAAATGAGTAAATAAATAATTAAATACGTAAATAAATAAATAATTACATAAATATTTGAACAGACAGTTAAATAAACAAATAAATAAATAAATGAGCAGGTAAATGAAAGCGTAACTCAGAAAGTAAATAAATAAGAAAATACGTAAATAAATTGATACATAAATAGATAAATAAGTAAATAAATACATATACATTGAACACATAAATATTGACTTATTGATTTTATTTATTTGTAAAAACAGTGGTGACATCAAAGATACTTAGACGAAGTAGAAAGGAAAAAAAAAACTACTGTATATCAACACCAGTTTCCTTAAATTCATTTATATAACAAAAATGTTATGTAAATAAGTAATAAGTAAATGCGTAACTAAATATATATACTTAAATAAATAAATAAACTAATAAATAAACTAATAAATATGTAAATAAACAAGTAAATAACAACTTAAAAAACACATAAATAGTTGAACAAACAATTAAATAAATTATTAAATGAGGAAGTAAATAAGTAAATAAATAAATAAATATGTAAATAAAAACATAAATCGTGAACACACAAATAAGTACTGTACATGAGTAAGTAAATATGTAAATACGTAAATAAATACTTAAAAATTGACAAATAAATAAATAAATAGGCAAGTAAATACTTAAATAAATAGATAAATAGTTAAACTCATAAAAATTAATGAACAAATAAATACATAAACAAACAAGTAAATAAACACAAAAATAATACAGTAATAAATACATTAATAAATAAATTAGAATGCAATTCCTCACAACCCAGTCAACAATGCACTGGCTATCCATTCCGGAATCATATTTTAACGAAGCCAGTACCTGTAGGTCTTTTAATAAATAATCGTAAATATATTATTAAGAATATTTGGTTCTTATTCAGCGTTTGAACCTGAATACTCTAGATCTAATGACAAACATGAAAAACACTAAACCACTACCCATATTAAAACACTGCGTTGGAAATGCTGGATATTTATGTAGTTACTGGACGTAGTATTTTAATGCTGAAAGCTTTTTGTATATCACTTACTGATTTCGGTGCGATCAGTTTATATGTTAAATGAAGTTACGACTTTTGCACATTTTCCAATTACTCCGCTTCCACTCAGCATCTCCAAACAATGCGGCAGCTATCGCAATATAATTTACCCTCAGTATTAATTAATATTTTTAACATATCCAGCTTTAACCTGATTCCGCCCACTATTTAGAGTATAAAAGCCAGGCTAGGTAAACACGATTAAAACACACCTTTCTCTTTTTTATGTACATATTGCATTCTGGGTAGTGACGTCATAGATCATCGATTGCGTCGCAATGTACGGCACATGCTGTCTGTGCGGTTACAAACTGAACTCTATCATTTACCAGTCCCGAGTTCGATCTCCAGCATTAACTGTTGTGATATTTTCAGTAGACAAGAATGAATGAATGAATGAATGAATGATAGCCATGATGTCCCATATTGGGCAAAGGTTCCCTGTGTTGGGGGTACGACCCCTTTTACAGGGATGGCTTATATATAATCGCTTGGTGAGCCAATCCAGACGAGCTGATATAGTTGCCATGGATACTGTCATGACTAGTCTCAGCACTTTGTTCTTTGTTCATTTTATGCACTCTCCATGTAAAACTACAACCATCACTTTGACAAACAGTAAGATTACTATTTGAAATATTTAATTAACACATTCACAAACAATGACTTTACTATTTACAATATTTTAATTAGAGCTTTCACAAACACTGACTTTACTATTTACGATATCTTAACTAGAGCTTTCGCAAATACTGACTTTACTATTTACAATATTTTAACTATAACCCTAGCTCGTATATGTAACAGATATGTCGCGCTTATAGGCTTTGAAGTTAACAACTTTTGTCAGGTTTACTACGCTGCCATCTAGTTGTTACATAAGGAGCCACGTCAATTCCCATTCGAATTGCATTAGCAACTGTGCTGCCATCTCGTGTTCGTTTACGGCGGACGGGTGGCGATCCTGGCGGTCGTTCTACTCAAAGTGCTGCCGATTTTAACGTACCGAGGAGTTATCTGTTACATATGTGATCTAGGCTATAACTTTCACAAACACAGACTTTACCATTTACAATATTTTAACTAGAGCTTTCGCAAATACTGACTTTACTATTTACAATATTTTAACTAGAGCTTTCACAAACACCGACTTTACTATTTACAATATTTTAACTAGAGCTTTCACAAACACTGACTTTACTATTTACAATATTTTAACTATCACTTTCACAAATACAGACTTAACACATCACATATTCATTATGTATGAGGTCTCGCCTACCTCACTGAATATTACACGACTACTATGAAGTAGCCAATGTGTATTATCACCATTTAATACGAGAAAAATTCGTTCTGACACCGGGAATCGAACCTGGGAGCTCTCAGCTCTACGCGTTGAGTGCTCTTTCCAACTGAGCTATGCCAGGACACGATCCACGGTGCCGGCCGAACTCCTCTCGTAATGTTTTACGGCCTTACAACCTGCACTTTAGACAATGTAAGTCATACATGCAGGATAATACACATTGGCTACTTCATAGTAGTCGTGTAATATTCAGCGAGGTAGGCGAGACCTCATATATAATGAATATGTGATGTATTAGCTGTTAGCAGTTGTCACAAACTGATGTTGAATATGGCCATAAAGTCATTTAAATATGCGCTCCTACATGTATGCCTTACATTGTCTAAAGTGTAGATAGTACGGCCGTAAAACATTACGAGAGGAGTTCGCCGGCACCGTGGATCGTGTCTCGGCATAGCTCAGTTGGAAAGAGCACTCAGCGCGTAGAGCTGAGAGGTCCCGGGTTCGATTCCCGGTGCCGGAACGAATTTTTCTCGTATTAATTGGTGATAATACAGGCTTAACTATTTGCAATATTTTAACTAGAGCTTTCACAAACACTGACTTTACTATTTACAATATTTTGACACTGATGATTTTCGCTCTTTACAATGCTCTTTCCTAGTTATTTTCATAAAACTCTGTCCTTTGCTGTCCTCGACCATTGTTTGCCCGCATCTTTCACAAACATATCAAACAACGTAAGGCATTACATCCTAAACATCTAAACTTGTTTACTTGATCAATAATATCGTTCTCCATTATAATCTTGGATCTTGCGTTGTATTTACCCCAAAATGCCATCACTCTACTTTGGTTTGTAGATATGGACATATTATATTCCTTTGCTATTTTACTACTAAGATTTATTTCAAATCATCCGTCCTCAAATGAGGTTGACCACTGGGATCCAAAATTAACAAACATAAAGGTAAAGGGAAATGAAACGAGCAAAATAATGATTCGATTTGTACATTAAAACAAAAATTTACGTGTTAACATATAGATGATAGTGTAGAATTTGAAGAGAGGCCTTCAGAATTTCCATCACAATCTTCTGAACCTCATAAAAGGGAATTTTAAAGCATTTAAGGATATCACATGTAAATTTTGGTAAACAACCCCTCCCTCCAAATAGTAAGCCTGTAACATCCCAGTTGTAAAGCGAAATGCCATTTTTTCACTGAGGTATGGAAGACAAGGTACATATTTAGCTCGCTTGTCATCATTAATCTACAGTGCTTGATTTGTGTCTCGTTCAAAGCAAATCGTAGGGTCTAAGACCATCGCTTTCTGGGTTCTTCTATTGATGGCAATTATATCGACTCTTCTATGAGAATCATCTTCAGACACACAACGAATCTCCTCATGTACTTCCCATCCTCTGTTTCTTAGCAGGTTGGCAATTGCTGTACGGGCACGATGGTGTCTGTTGTTACGCAGTAGCTCTCCCTTCTTACAGAATCCCAGTACGTGGCCAAGAAAATTGAGGCTCTGACTGATATGTACATTTGTTGTCCAGCAGTACATCTCACTTGACGATATGTGTAAGAGCAAAACTAATTTAACCCTTAAATTCATATGCTGATATCTGTAACTTGTTTTCAGAGTTGGAAATAATTACTTGATCACGAACGAACATTCATACTCATCCACGTAGGACCATACGTGAAACAAAACACATTCATAAAGCACTACAAATGACACTTGAACACCTGTAATAAATAGTGTGATTTGTATATTCCACAATACAGAGGCAGTGTGTTCCTACTTATTGGTCAGGCTGTGGCGTCCGTCCGCGCTTTGTTGTGGCAGTGCAATCGACGATAAAGTTGTCATTGTTCCCATCCAGCGATTCATTTCATCAAGCGATAATTCCCCACGATAATCGTGACTGCAGCTCTGCCACAGATACGCGCGAGGCTGGATTGCCCATGTTTGAATCACGGGTCGGCGATTTTAAGACTAGCGTTGGCGATCTGGTGATAGTGTGATATAGGGCAAGCAGAGACCAATATACAAAGAATTGAAAACGGCGAGAGATGAAGATAAAAGTGGGAAGCAGAGAGAGAGTGCAAGACAAGGAGGAGATAAATGTAAGAATAGAAAAAAGAGTAAGGATAAAAAAACGCAAGGGAAGGAAAATTGAAAGGAAAGGGAAGCTGAAAAGGGATACGAAGAAAGAGAGTAAAGAGTAGCGAGAAGACAGAATAGAAAGAAAGTTTAAAAACAAAATGGATTAGAGAGTGAGAGAGAGAGGAATATATAGAGGAGAAAATCAATAAAATTATTGAACGAAGAATTAGAATTAAACAAATAAGAAAAGAAGGGAGTATTAGGGATAATAGAAGAAATATAGTAATTGAAAGAAGGAAAGGAATGAATGTAGAATACAATGGAAGGAAGAGAATAAAATAGACGTAGGTAAGGCGAACAAAGAAAGAGAGAAAATGAAAATGACGAATTTTATGAATATATTAATAGATCAAGAAGATACAAAGGACGAAGGGCCCAAATCAATAGAAGAGACAAGATGTTCAATAAGAGAACAAAGAAGAGACAAAATTTTCAATAAATTAGAAGAGATGAAGATTTCAACGAAATAGAATGGACGAAGAATTAAATAAACTAGAAGATACGAAGAGTTCAATAAAATATTAAATTGGGGATAAATCGCAATATAGCGAACGCCAGTAGGGGAAGTTATCCCCACCCACATGAAATGTGCATTCGACACAACACTCGCCTATCACGTAGAGTGTCTGGTGAGCTAATAGGGGGAAAAGTGGAAGGGGTCGTGGGCAGAGGTTCTACGTTCGCTATATTGCGATTTGCCCGAAATTGGATGAGACGAAGTGTTCAAGAAAATATTAGATAGGAAAGGTTAAAGATATTAGAAGAGACGAAGTGTTCAATAAAATATAAAATATGAAGAGTTACAAGAATTAGAATGGAAGAAGTGTCCAAGAAAATATGAGGTAGGTAAAGTTAGGGAAATTAGAAGAAACGAAATATTCAAGAAAATAAAAGATACGAAAGGTTAGAGAAATTAAAATAGGCGAAATTTTCAAGTAAACTGAAGAGACAGTGTTCAAGATAATATGAGATAGGAAAGGTTAAATAAATTAGAAGAGATGAAGTCTTCAATAAAATGTAAAATGTGAAAAGTTACAACAATTAGAAGAGAAAAGGTGTTCAAGAAAATATGAGGTAGGTAAAGTTAGGGAAATTAGAAGAGACGAAATATTCAAGAAAATAAAAGATACGAAGGGTTAGAGAAAATAGAATAGACGAAATGTTCAAGTAAACAGAAGAGACAGTGTTCAAGATAATATGAGATAGGGAAGGTTAGAGAAACTAGAAGAGATGAAGTGTTCAAAAAAATATAAGATACGAAAGGTTAGAAAAATTAGAATACACGAGATGTTCAAGAAAGGGAGGTTCAAGAATATAAAGAGACGAAGAGTCCCGGAAAATAGATGAAACTAAAAATTAAAGAACATTAAAGGACGAAGAGTTCAGGAAAATAGGAAAGACGAAAAGTTGAATAAAATAGAAGAGACAAAGTTCAAGAAAGTAGAGGAGATAAAGAGTTCAAGATAACAGGACAAGAAGTTAAAAATACCGGAGAGACAAGAAGTTCAAGATAATAGAAGAGACGAGAAGTTCAACGGGAATAAGAAGACGAAAATGCAATGGTAATTTGTTACAATAATTTATTCAAACTACAAATAATGTTAAAGGGGAAAGAGCAAAAATTTGGAATCTTATAAATTTTGATAAAAGGTTTTTTTCTTGAAAAGATCAGTTTCGTTGTCCATGTTACCTCAATAAATATTTATTTATTTTTTAAGAAAACTGTAAGGAAACATTTCTAACGACCGGGCAGTTTTTTCGACCCTTTCACAGGTTGGACATGAAACCTAAAAAAGAAACCTCTTTCACCTATACCAAAAACCTGAAATGCTTCAGATTTCAAGCGAACAATATCTTGGTAAAATTAAGAAATGTGACAGATCCACAATTGGATATGACATGTAGCATAGGAGTAATGGGCATATACAGGGACATCATTTTATTTTTACTTCAATTTTTATTGTACCTGAGTTCTTGAATGTACTTCATTCCCACCCCTTCTACTAAGGAAGTTCCAACTCCACACAGAACCAAGACCGCAGATAGTAAACAGTACTGAATGAGTATACTACGTTCCAGAAATATGTTCGCGTTTTCCAGTGACGAAAGAGCTTTCAATATTGAATCATATTTTCGCACAGGTACTGTCCGTTTGCCTACGTCGCATCCCGATTTCCCCCACCTGCTTCTGCTCGCCCCACTGTAATAGCTGGGCTGTCATAGCGCTTTTCTGAAAACATTAATTTCTCTTGGGAATTGGGCGTTTACGTAATATTATACAGCTGTTTAATTTAACTTACATAAAAGGGCCTCGTTAAGTAATTAACTGTTACGAGATTTCCTCCCTTTCTACAATCCTACGGCATAACCACTTGGACGGACAGTAGATAGCATGTCTGAGTAATTTTATATTTTCGGGTCGGGCCGAAGTGAAGATTGAATTTACAGTACGTAGAGTAGGTACAGAATTATTTCAACATGAGTTACTAGTACGAAGGACGAAACTGTAAATTGGAATTAGATGCAATAGTCTATATTGCGATAATATGCACAAAAGAACTGAAGCCTGTATGGAAATGAACGGCCACCATTTTCAAAATTGTGTTTAAATATTCATATTATGATTATTTTTCAATTTAACTTCTTTCTCTATATTGTACGCTAATATGCTGTAGACAGTATAATATACACTGCATAATGAATACGTTCGCATGGATAACTCACTTCGTGAGTAAAAACACTTATTCTTAATACAGTTCTGTACTTTTATTAAAGAAAAACCTCATGAAAATTATCAAACTCAAAATCGCGATATTTCCTAGTTTACGTAAATGGATGAACTACTTTTCTTCCTTCCTATACCCAGTAGAGTGATTTGTGTTTTACGCCAGTAGCATCGAACTCCAGTCTTGGAGGGGGGAGCAAGCGGTGTTTCCGGTTCTCTAAAGGTATAGACAGGTTAATATTAAAAATGTTAGTAAGAATAAAATGATGTCCCTGTACATATGGGAAAGGGATAAAAAAGACCCCTTCCTCTTTCTGATGTTGAATCAGGCACCTTGTAAGCTTACTGTGTGGCAAATTATTTTATATCTATGAAAGGTAGTTGTTTGATAAGCTGCATTAAGGGGACACTCAACTTAAAAATTGGAGAAAAAGTGTCATAGAAATGAAAAATTAAATTTCTACACTAATTTACGTGACAGAACTAATCAATACGCAGAATTCTTCCCCTATTCATTGAGAAGTCACAGTCAAATGCATAAAGCCAAAAAATAAAAGATGAAAATTAAAAGTGACATTTCAATCAATCATTAATTGAAGTATCACTTTTAATTATCATTTTTTATTTTTTGACTTTGTGCATTTGACTGTGACTTCTCAATGAATAGGGGAAGAATTCTGCGTATTGATTTAGTTCTGTCACGTAAATTAGTGTAGAAATTTAATTTTTCATTTCTATGACACTTTTTCTCCAATTTTTAAGTTGAGTGTACCCTTAATGAATGGTCTCATTCACTCCAGGAAAGAATTTCATTTTCAGTTTCATAGGACCAGTACATTGTCTCAAGATGAATTAACTTGCCTCCGTCTGATTTCGAACCCTGGCTCTTTGAGGACAGCCTGTCGCTCTACCGATAGTGTGGACTTATCCTCAATTGTTATTTATTTATCACACACGCCATGTTTTTGTAACTTTCCATTAAGTCTAAAGAAAAGTACCCTAAATACGTTAAGCAGGACAAAAAGCTCTGGTGGCGCTTAAGTTGCTGCGGGCTCGGCGCTAACTAACGTCAGGGTGACTGATTACCTGCCACGGCACACCAAAAATGTATTTACCTAATTTCCTTTGAAGCAGGTAAAGTTTATTGTATCCCCTTACTTCATTATTATTTCATCCACTCTTGACAACCCCTCGTCTGAAACTTGCCCGCCGCACTCCACCTCAAGAAGCAGCTCTTGTATTAGTAAACATGTTCACACACCGGGGATCGCGACCCGACTGCAGCTCACATAGTACGAAATCAGTATATTCAGTTGCTATTGTGGTACTACTGATTAAACAGACATCTGTAAAAGCTTTGAATACTCTTCTGGATCAGTTTAGGACTGTCAAAATGTCTTATTGCAATTGACAAAATGCAAAAAGGTTACGTTGATGTAGATGCCATAGTATTAAGGTGTGGAAGATAATGAATCTGCCAAATAGGGTACAGATATCTTATTTATAGACTTTGTATGTACAGGGACATCACTTTATTTTTACCAACATTTTTAACATTAACCTGGCTACACTCGGAATCACTGTTGCCCCCTTCCATTACAGGAGTTTGATGTTACTAGTGCAATATGTAAACAAATCATTTTACTAGGTATAGGAGGAGAGAAAAGTACTGTATCCATTTATGTTGTAGGGAAATACGATATTACGATTTTCAGTTTGATTATCACTTTTACGGAATTTACCAAAATACAGCAGAGTAGTAACATTTTTTTTTTTTTTTCAAAAACTCAACTTTTAAGGCGGCTATGTTCGTTATGTAATGTCTACTTTATTTAGCATATTAATTATGGATGTTAACATATAATATAGAGAGTGCATTTAAATTGAGGGGGTCATAAGTAAAGGACTGTAAGTGCACTTAAGTTACTTTTGAGAAAATGGGGTTTAAATATTTAAGCTTTCGTAAAATCGGTGAAATTTTTATTTAAATTTTAATGTGTGATGCGATTAAAATATCCCTTTGCCACTAAAATTTTAGATACTTTAGCTTACACTGGATGTACTTAACTCATGTTATTAAAAATGTCACTAGCATTCCTTTGCTTCTAGCCACCTCAATTCAAAATAAGCTAATCTGAATTTTTAAATAAATTGCTGAAAATGGTTGCCGTTCATTACAATGCAGGCTTCAATTCTTTTATGCATATTATTAAAAACATTTTAAAGCATATTCTCTGAAATTGAATTTATCGTTCCTTGAATATAATTTTTAGTACGATATTATTAATATAGGTTCTTTCTTCTATAGAAAATGCAACCATATTTCTGAAACACACTATACACTGCAGTGTTTACTTCACTGCTTGAAGACTTCGAATGCAACAGCGGCCGTAAGTTTGTGTGTCTGACGGGAGCAAGGACATTAGTGAAGGGGTGGGAGTGAAGTACATTCAGAAATGCAGGTACAATAAAAATGCAAGTAAAAATAAAATGATGTCCCTGTATGTATGTATGTATGTATGTATGTATGTATGTATGTATGTATGTATGTATGTATGTATGTATATGTATTGACACTACAATAATGGGTATACACCCGGTGGCAGTGATATATTACATACAATAATAACATTACAATAATGACAGTAATAAAACAGCAATAAAAATTAAAGTAAACGTAAATTTAATTCTAACAATAAATGAATAAATACAAGAAACCTACGACTATTAATAAAAACAATGCTATAGTAAACCTAACTTGTAAGTACTTCTATTAAACCTAACTATTATCAACTTAAGTAATGAAAGTCACATTAATTAATTAATTACATATCATCTTAATTAATTACATATCAACTTAATTAATTACATGACACAACTTAGATAATTACACTGCACCTCCAATTACATTTGTGCGAGATCGTGCATATTTGCTTGGTTTCCGCACAAAACCAATCCGCGGTAAATCTAAAATTCCACATTCAGTATTCCCAACCTAACACATATAACAATTTCCCTCTTCTTACCGCTTAAGTGACATATTGATTTTACTGCTTTAGGCTTTTAACATATTATTTTTAGAGACGTTCAATATAGTAATAATTATAAATTGGAAACTTACCACTGCAATTTCACCTAAATTGCACTGTTAATTATTGTTTTTAAACATTTGCAAAAATTAAGTTAACTCTACATCTCCACTAAAGTTACTGCATTCGTGATGCAAGTAACATTAAGGAAGCCGTTTGTTCTAAGTTCGCATTTATAGACTAGGGGGGAAAAAGACAGACGTATATCACGGCCTGCTGGAGTATAGTAAACACAGAAAACATTTTAAAACAACAATGTTGAAGATAGATATTTTTGTTTTGTAAATTTGCCGTCATTGAACAGAAACCAAGATGGAGATTTCATTGTAACTAATTAGAAATTCCTCTTTCAGGTATGTAATAAACGATCTTTGCACAAAATAATGTACGATGCACGAGCGGTATGTTTTCTTTCAATTCTCGGAAATTAAAGAAGGTCAACTACGTTTCGCTTTTTCAAACTTTTCCTCGAACATGAAAACTTCAACATACTGCTCTTGTAACGCATATTACTATTTCAGTCTAATCTTCTCAACCTTTCCTTAAATGTATTGATTTTAAGAGGACCACCCTGAAAGATTGCCGCAGGTAAGCTGTTCCAGTCTATTATTGTGCGGTTAACAAAGGAAAATTTTGCCACGTCCGTCCTTCGTTTTCTACATTTAAACTTCCTAATATGATCTGCCCTTCCTAAGTATGATGGTGTTGCTAATCTAGCATTGATGTCGGTCCATGCTTTGTGTCCCATTTGTGCCTTAAACAATGCGGTGAGTCTGGTGTTTCGTCGCCTTGATTTGAGAAGTTCCCACCCTAAATCTTTTACTATCTCTTCACCATGTCCCTTTCCCATTTTGACATATTTTGCTGCCTTGCGTTGGACCTTTTCTATTGAATCGATTTGGCTTTGTCTGTACGGATCCCAACCTATTGCTCCATATTCCATAATTGGGCCAACAAGGATTTTGTATGTTATTTTTTTTTACCTTGTATTACCTTTGTTAAGAATACGCATAAAGAAATGTAGTGCTTTCCAGGCTTTCCTTGTGGTATTAGTGAATCCTATTTTGGACTTACTCAAAAGCCATAGAATATCAGAATTTGGGAGGAGAAACAAAATAAATAAATCGTCCACACCTGTAGAGTAACGGTCAGCGCGTCTGGCCGCGAAACCAGGTGGCCCGGGTTCGATTCCCGGTAGGGGCAAGTTACCTGGTTGAGGTTTTTTCCGGGGTTTTCTCTCAAACCAATATGAGCAAATGCTGGGTAACTTTCGGTGCTGGACCCCGGACTCATTTCACCGGCATTATCACCTTCATCTCATTCAGACGCTAAATAATCGAAGATGTTGATAAAGCTTCGTAAAATAACTTACTAAAAAATAATAAATCCTCTTACTGCGAAATTGTACCACGACAAAGACAAGCCAAAAAGGAATAACTTACAAAAGTTAAGGACAACTACAGCTGTTATTCTTAGTCATCACATCACTGTACGTAATTAGAAGAGCGGAAGGCACTTTTTTGTGTTTGTGCAGTTATAGATGTGCCTAGAAAAGGGATTTTGAACGCCTGAGAACATTAAAGATACAGACTCTGTGTCGAATTTTATTTTCTATGAAACATTAAGTCTTATGTAGTAAAAACAAAGAAACGTCTCGTACGTCGCAATAGATATTTTATGACGTAATGGCGAGAGATAGCTACTGCGTTTACGAGCCCTTCAAATTTCTATTCTATTCTGTTCTACTGTAATAGGTATTTTATTCTAATTTATTCTATTACATTTTGCTTTGTTCTATAATATTCTATTCTACACTAATCTATTCTAAACCATATTTTTCTATTCTAATCTATTCCATTTCATTTTCTTCTGTTCTATTCTAATCTATTCTATTTCATTTTGTTCTATGCTGTTCTATTCTACTCTAACATAATCTATTCCATTTTCTTCTATTCTATTTTGTTCCATAACCTTCTTCTTTACACACGAATCTTTCGCATATATATATAATTTGAACTGGTAATGGAAATTACGGGAAAACGGCTGAATGGATTTCGATAAATGACCCCTCATTTTGAAGCTTTGGACCCAAAGTTTTTCAGAAGAATAGTAGTTTTGAGTGAAATGTCAATTTTTCAACATAATTTTCCTATTTTCTAAAATCCATCTGTCGTCACTAATTGCATTTCAGAATAAAAAAACACACACTACAGTAAACAATATTACACGAAGGCCATGATCTGCAAGAATGCTGATATATTTAGAGCTCAAATTCAATTGGTTATTAAAAACTTCAAGACTTACTAAAAATAATTTACAGGTCTGATTCTGTAGTGTGTAATTTTCTGCGTACAGCTGTGGATTTGATATTAAAAACTACAAAACTTGAGGAGGTTTGATGACATTATTATCATTACAAATAAAATATTACTATAGTTAATGCCATGCTGTGACTATTTTTTATTAATTATACATATTAATGCTATATTGATGATATGAAAGTGAAACGTTTTGGGGTTATATAAGGATATTTAGAGAATATCTTAAATTAGATCTTCCTTTCTATAATGTACTGAGTGGCGGCTATATATTATATATATAGTATATGTTACTGAAAACTATAAAACTTACGTAAGATAATAATATTGTTATTAAAAATCAAATATTTTTGTAGTTATTAATCAAGTGGGGTTGAGTCTTTCTCATACACTTAATGACAGTGTGGTGTAGATATTTATATGCGTCATTCTCTTCAGTATTGGCTCGAGAGAGCGCAAAAATTAGAGTTCCTAAGGAAAGACCAAATAAGAGGCCTAGTCTCCCGATCATTTCAGCAAGATCTCTTAGCAGGATAAAATGATTTTATCCTCTACATTTCAAGGTAGTTTACGAAACATGCAGCAGCTATACCAAGATGCTATGTCTATTGTTCGAAAGTATAGCAAACCTGACATTTTTTTTTAATTTTCACCTACAATCCGCAATGACCTGAAAGAGCTATTGCTTTACTCCCACATGAAAAACCCACTGATCGTCTTGACATTGTTACTGGCGTTTTCGCGTTCAAACTAAAAAAAACTCAAGGTGTATAGGCTGACGAAAAAGTATTTGTCATAAAAAACCATTCAGAGGGAGTATGTTTCATTATTATGGGAGAAAATAACTTTCAGAATATCTGGTATTCTTAATTGAAAATAAATCTGAAAAATGTTTATTTGAACGACTAATGAACTTAGTTTGCAGCATTTGCTGCACAAGCCACTAGTATTACTATAAAATCAATTAAAATCGTTATATATTAATATTTCTGTTAACGTAGAACCAATCGCAGAAAACTATTCTTCTCAAAATAAAAATTTTTCTATCCTCGGGTCAAGTTATTAAAAGCAATGGCCGTGGATATTCAGAGATAAAATATTCATTGGGACATTGTTTTGCATCCCAGAAAAAAAAATGGAATAAAATATTCAAATTTCAAATCAATGTTACGCAGGTGGTATGAGGCACACGATTATTGTTTGAGGGAGCTTATGAATACTAAATAATGAAGGGAAAAATTGTCGAAAAAACTACAGCCAACCTTTCTGAAAAGAGCAGCTGGATATGAGCCAGGTAACATTCTAATCAGTGAAAAGGCCTGCATAGTGATGCAATATGTTAACCGATTAATAACATTTCTACACAAATATAAAAAGTATCAATTTCAAGTCAATTGCCTGACCTCCGAGGAGACTTCTATGTGCTAGAAAATTAAAAGAAATTGTGAGAGAATTTTAGGCATTTTTACCATGTCGTTTATGTAGAAAACTACAAAGCTTGAGAGTTATACAGGGTGTTTAAAAATACGGGGCATAATTTCAGGTATGTATTTCCCACATGTAGGCAATCAAAATAGTTAATTACAACATGTGTCCGGAAATGCTTCATTTCCGAGTTATGGCCTTCACAACATTGAAATTCACCGGAACGTTTTTCTTTCCGCAGGTCGTTGTCATTACAGAAGATGTTCAAAATGTCCACCTCCTGCTTGAATACAGACCTCACATCGATGACTCATTGACCTGCGAATACGATGCCAAACTCCAGGAGTATTGCGTATGTCCTCAGAACATGCCACAATTCGATTCCGAAGGGATTCCAAATCAATCGTCAACATATTCACTTCTTGCATGATGGCGCTCCTGCACACTGCAGTCGTACGGCTCGCCGGTACTTGCGTCGAAGGTTTCCTGATCGATGGATAGGTAGAGGTGGCCCAATTGCTTGGCCTCCACGCTCACCTGATCTGAACCCTCTCGATTTCTACTTGTGGGGCCATTTAAAATCATTGGTTTATTCGTCTCCGGTGCCTGATTTGGAATCCCTTCGGAATCGAATTGTGGCATGTTCTGAAGACATACGCAATACTCCTGGAGTTTGGGATCGTGTTCGCAGGTCAATGAGACATCGATGTGAGGTCTGTATTCAAGCAGGAGGTGGACATTTTGAACATCTTCTGTAATGACAACGACCTGCGGAAAGAAAAATGTTCCGGTGGATTTCAATGTTGTGAAGGCCATAACTCGGAAATGAAGCATTTTCGGACACATGTTGTAATGAACTATTTTGATTGTCTACATGTGGGAAATACATACTGAAATTATGCCCCGTATTTTTTAAACACCCTGTATAGTATTATTCTTTGAACAAGCAGTAATATAGGGACATCACTTTATTTTTACTTGCATTTTTTATTGTACCTGCGTATCTGAATGTACTTGACTCCCACCCCTTTCACTAATGTTCTTGCTCCCGTCAGCCACACAAACTTACGGCCGCTGTTGCATTCCAAGTCTGCTAGCAGTGAAGTAAACACTACAGAGTATAGTGTGTTTCAGAAATATGGTTGCGTTTTCTATACAAGAAAGAGCCTATATGTTGGAGCTTATTTCCAGGGACAGGTATTTATGAAGGTTAATTTTATCATTTGTGTTTTTTTAATATTGGTGTCGGCGGAGATTGTTGGAGATTGATTTGTACTCTTGGCGGATATTAATGGAAATTTTGGAAAATACAATTATTTTGAAATTGGAGTATTAACTCAGTATGAATATTAATTTTCAAATAATTAACATTAAAGTTTCGTTGGATTCTGGTAAAGGTGCGGTATATTCATTAGAAACGAAAAAAAACTTACAGCCCTCAAGTTAACCCTTTCAAATAATTAGTGAAATGTTGAATCCTGCGTGTTTTGAAATCACTAATGTAATCAGAACACCTGGAAAACCATGTAATGTAGCATACCATACTTGGATATTATAACAAATTCAATGAAAAACAGTCCGAAAAAACAACTCAGAATATGAAATTCGCTATAAAACGACGCAATAATAATAATAATAATAATAATAATAATAATGATAATAATAATAATAATAATATTAATAATAATAATATTAATAATAAAAATAATAATAATGATAATAATAATAGTAACAATAACAATAATAATAATAATAACAATAATTCGTGAATGTGTTTATATTTCGCTATCAGAACTCTATTTCGCGATTTGTCATGATTGTTTTATCCGCATATTATTAATCAGAATCACTTAATTCGTAAAGCTTAGTAAAAATCTATTTTATCTCTATTATGTCGTGATTTTCGCGATCTCCATAAACATCCGGCCCTGCTTATTTCGCACAGGTTCGGTGTGTAGCATGACTGAATAACTTTATCTGTGTGGACTGACCAGAAATGAAGATTAGAGTTACCGAAAGTACGGTAATATGCTGAATAAAGTAGGCATTATATAATGAATACAACCGCCTGAAGAGTTGAGTATGTGGAAAAAAACTGTTACTACTTTACTGTATTTTGATAAAATACAGTAAAAGTAATAAACAAACTGAAAATCGTAATAATGTATATCTCTGTAACATAAATGGATACACTACTTTTTTCTCCTCCTATAGCTAGTAAAATGATTTGTTTACATATTGCACTAGTAACACCAAACTTCTGTATTGGGAGGGGGTAACAGTGTCTCCGAGTATAGCCAAGTTACTGTTAAAAATGTTGGTAAAAATAAAGTGATGTCCCTGTATATGAAGTATCTTTAGACTATTTGGTTGGTTTTGCTGAATTTGTGGAGGTCAGAAAACAAGACAATAATTATTTTTGCGTTCGTTGGAATTATCAGATAAATTCATAACTCTTATAATACACATTTCATTTTATGCAAAATTACAGTTTCATTGTTACTAATATTAATTTAATATATAAAAGTATAACCGTATTGTAAGACTAGTGAACCTAAACAATAATATCACTTGGTATCTTAGCAACAACCTTCATAGTCCGTGCCAACTTTTCAGTAGTTCAAATCCTTAAAGAAATAGCGTTTTTAAGTCACATTTTCTTCTTCTCTTTTTATTAACTGTTTTGCCATTTGTGTAATTTAATCTCCTCCTTTTGATTTCGTACTCTTCTAAATTTATTTATTTAACTCTTAAGAAGTTTTTCCTTTCTTCCTTCGCCTTTTGAAGTCAGTTCTGTGCTGTCTCTCTATAGTCTAAACTGACAATTGTTCCTATTCAACCTTAAAACTTTCTGAGACTTTCACCTCAAAGGATTTCCAGACAAGTGACGACAGATATGCGAGATATTCTCAAGAGCCTGCCACCAGAAAGCACTGAAATCGCAGAGTGATATATCTGTCACAGTGCTGTAAGCATACACGAAAATTTTGCGTGTAATGATGCCTTATCAACTGATGATTTTCTTATTATAATATACATTTAGCGACATCAAATTTTCAAAAATAATTTATGACATAGCTGGCTTGCATTTTGAAAGGAAACTATCGTATGTATAATGCCACGAGTGATATATCCAGAGAAGTTCAGAATTATTACTTTTATCTAGTAGCCTCATTTCATATATAAGACCAGAAAACACAACTATCAAAATTCATAAAATTAGATAATATCCTGACCAGCCTCATGGTCTAGTGGTCAGAGCTTCTGGCTACAGTTCATGAGGTCCCGGGTTCGAGCACAGGAATTTTTCCTTAAAGGGGATTATTCCTGTGTTCGTCCATGGTCTGGAATTTAGGTTAAGTTTAGATTTAAGACCTCTCCATTATCATAATCATCCTATCACATCATCGCCTTCCAGGCACCCCAACCTCAGAAGTGGGTTACAACTAAGCCACGGCCAGGAGAGAAGACCAGAAATGTCGAAAAGACAACCTGGTGGCATTGGATAAAAAAAAAGATAATATCCTTAATTAAATAAACAGCATCTTAACCTCAAAACACTGATCACTGTAGCTATTGTTTTATGGCTGTCAAAATTTACAAAATATAAATTAAAAATGGCGTTGGAGACTACAATAAATAATCCAATATAATATCATTATAATGTTATACTTTGTATTCATTTCGCTTTTCTGAAGCCTATTTCCACGATATTTGCTTGAGAATATCTTTCAGACGCCATGTTGTTGTTAGAATTTAGCTAGTGTTTTCACTGGACACATGTCTGTTCCTACCTGATCGAGAAATAATATTGATGAGCGATAATGTAATGTGATCACGTGATCAGAAATAGGGGAGAATCGGGTAGTATCGGACAGTGCGTTTCTTTCATCCACCACCATATGGTAGTACCTGAATGACATGGTTACATTTCTCTATGCGACATCACAGAAACGTAACCATGTCAATCAGGTACTATCATCGTGTGGTAGATGAAAGAAACTCACTGTACGACATTACCCGATGTCCGATACTACCCGACTCTCCCCTAATTATCGATGTAAAGAATAATGATTGGTTGATGTCTAACTTTTCTCGAATATGTTTCGTCTTTTTGAAATGACTAACATATGAATGGAATATTCATTATTGGACCACGAAACTTTATGCTCGCAACTATTCAGTAAAAGCTGTTGAAATATACTCTAAAAATTGAAATATATAGTAAAAAATACACTTTAGAGGTTTATTTGATTTAGTAATAATAATAATAACAATAACAATAATAACAACACAAAATGGACATTTTGATTACACAACTTTTAACACTGTATCACTTCGGAATATATATGATAAGACTTTCTTGTGTTAAATTCTAACCTACCTTGTTTACACGTTTCGACCTATTCATGGGTCATCCTCAGAACTGGTCGTTGTTGGTCTTGGCGCCTCTTGTTCTGGTTCCTGTGAGGGTGCGTTCGTGTGGTATAGTGTAGAGTCAAAGAGTGTGTGTGTTTTGAAATTGAGTTGTGTGTTGAGAATTTCATCGAAGTGTGTTTTTGTGTGTCTGTATATTTCATATTGTTCTAGTGTGTTTAGTTTCTGGTTTTTGGTTGGATGTGCAGTATTTCCATGTCTGTGTTGATGTCTCTGTAGGTGTGATTGGCATTTGTGATGTGTTCTGCATATGTGGAGGTGTTTTGTAATTTTGTTATGGCTGTGATGTGTTCTTTGTAACGTGTTTGAAATGATCTGCCTGTCTGTCCTATGTAGAAGTTGTTACAGGTGTTATATTTGAGTTTGTATAGGCTACGCCTGTGTGGTTGTATTTGTTTGTTTGTGTTGTCTGTGTGTTCAGATGTTTTTGTAGAGTGTTATTTGTTCTGTATGCGATGTTGTAATTATCTTCTTGAATGAGGTTGCAATTTGATGTGTGTTTTTGTTTTCGTATGTTAGTATGATGTATTTTTTGTGTTCTTGTGTTTGTGTTGTATTCTTATGTTTTTTGTGATTATGTTTTGTCTTACGTATCATGTTGTCTATCATGTTGGGGTTGTATCCGTTTTCTTGTGCTATGCATTTGATTGTGTTTAGTTCTTCGTTGTAATCCTGTTGGTTCATTGGTATGTTGAGTAGTCTGTGTACCATTGTTCGGAATGCAGCTTGTTTGTGTTGTGTTGGGTGATTGGAATTGTTGTGTATGTATATTGTTGTTGTTGTGGGTTGAATGTGGACGTTAACAGAAACATAACAGTTTTTGTCATTTGCTATTCCAAACTGCATTCTTCACCTGTTAAAATCTTGTATTTCCTTCCCTTAAATCACATTACCGACTTCAAGAGAGCAATACAAAGCATCTTTAACGTAGTTTGGAGCTGCCTTCGTGTCCAGTAATTCCATGAGGCCAGTGCCCGAGCAGGTAATGTAGTTACAGATTGTGATGATGCTTTGATGATATACGTAAGCTGATTATCTTGGCAGGTCAAAGCAGTAAGAAGCCCTTGAATCAATTGCCTGACCACAAACAACGCAAGGTCCTCTACAAATAAGGTCCAACGAGCAGAATTACGAGTGAATAACAGTCCAGGTTTATCTGTTCATAAACAAGAGAAATTTTCGCGTTCATAAACGGTTTCCCAAATATTAACATTCTTATGAGTTTAGGAATTGTGTCGGTAAACTCTTGAAGTTCATATTCTCGAAAGTGTTAAAGTTTTGTGATTTTTGATGGGAAAAACGAATTTCAGACGCATTTTCTCCTACTATTGTATTTCCATGTCATATTCATTGTAACACTAATTGTTCCAGAACCTTCGTATCAGCCACCGGCGTGGCTCAGTCGGTTAAGGCGCTTGCCTACCGGTCTGAAGTTGCGTTCGGGCGCAGGTTCGATCCCCGCTTGGGCTGATTACCTGGTTGGGTTTTTTCCGAGGTTTTCCCCAACCGTAATGTGAATGCAAGGTAATCTATGGCGAATCCTCGGCCTCATCTCGCCAAATATCATCTCGCTATCACCAATCCCATCGACGCTAAATAACCTAGTAGTTGATACAGCGTCGTTAAATAACCAACTAAAATAAAAACCTTCGTATCATAATCTCATTGAAGTTGACCATATATCAGACATTACTATTATCATTGGATCTGAGATTTTAAATACTAAAAATAGGAAAAATATTTATTTTTATGTGAAAAAAGTCGGGAAAGTATGTGACAAAAAAGAAGAGGAAAAATATTTATTTAAATTTCAATTACTTTATGTGAATATAAAGAATATGCAGTGCTCACCAGTAGAATTTATGGTTCACACCTGTGGTGTAACGGTTAGCGCGTCTGGCCGCGAAACCAGGTGGTCCGGGTTCGATTTCCGGTCGGGCAAGTTACCTGGTTGAGGTTTTTTTCCGGGGTTTTCCCTCAACCCAATATGAGTAAATGCTGGGTAACTTTCGGTGTTGGACCCCGGACTCGTTTCACCGGCATTATCACCTTCATCTCATTCAGACGCTAAATAACCTAAGCTGTTGATAAAGCGTCGTAAAATAACCTACTAAAATAAAAAGAAAATAGAACTTATGCTGTCTTGCCAACTGCTGAAGAATTACAGCACACACACTCAAGCTTCTATCACAAATGACTGACGATTATCGCGGAACACTGCCTTGTACTGGGAAAAAGAGCGCCCTGGCCATTGAGAAGTAATATGCACTCCCTAGATACATGTTTATGATTGGAAACAAAAATATAGGCAGCTGATGTTTATAATTGCTTCCTAAATCAGCGTTATGATAACTTACAAGGGACTCCTAAATGACACATCAATGTTTATGTGTGTTAGTTACAGTACAACTTTTTAGTAGTGACAGTTCTTATCGCTTGTGGTGAGAGAGCAGAATACAGTTTCACAGGTCCAAAATTAAGGTTACACTTATTTATTGGTGTTACTTACGAGGTTCAAACCTGTCTTCGGACACTTGACTAAACAACAGAACAACTAGATATAAATAATATATTTTTCTTTATGATCAAAACTGAAATGCTTTTTATATATTTCATTACAAAAATGTGCATCATTTTTATCTGTGTTAAGCCTACAGTATATTGTGGCATATAATTATAGTACCGTATGTCCTCATGATTGGAAATTTGAAAAGTGATACGTTTATTAGATACTGAGTAGAAAGTATACAGTAATACTACCATTTTGTTCACAAAAGAGAGGGGTTTATTCAGGTATTAACAGATTTGTTATAACACATACGCCACATTCTTTAGCACTCGTCTGTGGTCTCCTAGCAACTTCATTTACACACCAAGTTCCATATTCTTAACTTCTCTGATTTTCTAGACTTTTTGTAAAACCATCGCACCATTCATATCGTTTTCTACGGACTTTGCCTACGACAACGTTTTTCATCTACTACAGAACCGATCTCTTCAATTTTTTACGATCCACATATTTCAATGTTTTCTCTCAACTGATATCTATTTCTGCCCCGAATTTTTCTCCCGTGTACCATTCCTTCCAGTACATCCTTCAATAGGCAGTTTCTTCTTAGCCAATCACTCAGTCAATTTTTTTCTCTTCCCGATCAATTTCAGCATTATTATTTCTTCACCCTCACAACGTCCTTTTTTATTCTATCTGTACATTTCACACGCTCCATTCTTCTCCATATCAACATTTCTAATGTTTCTAGTCGTTTCTCTTCACTTCGTCGTAATATCTATGTTTTTGCACCACAGAATTCCACACTCCACACGAAACACTTCACTTGTGTTGTATAGTTATTTTTCCTGAGGTCCGCAGATGATGTTTCTTTTCCTAGTAAAAGCTTTCTTTGCCATTATTATCCGCCTTAGTCGTGTGTGTATTATTATTATTATTATTATTATTATTATTATTATTATTATTATTATAACTATTTCTTACCAGTATTTATTATTGTCACACTAACATTACTTATCCAACTTTCATTATTTACTTTCATGTTGTCTTATGGTCTAGATCAGTGATCGCCAAAAGCTGTGTCGTGACACATGCCCCTGTCTCCACTCAAGCGTAACCATGGCATCATACTCCCACCCTCTGTTTACAGCCTTCACTTCGATAAAAGACAAGACATTTATCAGCAGTGGACGTACACATGTAATGTTACAAGTGTGTAGGATAATATGTTTCGATGTCTTTTCCAAAACAGAAAACAGATACAGAAACTTCTCTCTCATCCGGACAGTAGGGTAGGTAATTATTATTGGCTACTCACAGTACAGTACGTGCCTTTTTCCTCCCCGCCATGTACTTTCTCCCTCCCCCTATTTGCAACCCCGTCGTGCTTTCAGTAAATCACAGGTTGTGTGTGGAAGAGGTTCACTATGCTCTCTAAGACATTCACTGATAAACATCGAAGTTTAGTTATTTTTAAAAAGACAAAGTGGATATTTTGAAGCGGCTGGATGAAGGGGAAACTATTTTTGGTATCCCAAGAAGTACAATTTATGGCTGAAAGCGTAATCGGGCTGCATTGGAAAAATATTGTGCATTCATGATCTCTAATGACAAGCGCCGTGCATTGAAGCAGCCTAGTGTTTTCAGATACGATAAGGAACTGTTGCTATGGTTTCAAGAACAAAGAAGGAAAGGTACTCCAATATCTCGTCCGATTCTGAAAGAGAAAGCGCTTGATATGCTTAAGAAACTTGAAGGCGATAATTTCTCTGCTAGTGATGCGTGGTTGTCAATGTGGAGGGAAAAGTATGGTGTTCGTCCACTTGCAATTTGTGGAGAGAGGATGCCATCTGATACCGTTGCAGCTGAAGAATATGAAACTACATTCCGAGATTTTGTGAGTAAACTAGAATTATCTCTCCAGCAGATATACATTTGTGACGAAACCGGTTTAAATATCAAATGTTTAGAGAAAAGAACTTTAGAATCTACATCACACAAAACTGCACCTGGTTTCAAAATCCAAAAAGAACGTGTGACTGTATTAGCTTGCTACAATGGATCAGGGGCAAATAAGCTTCCCTTCATGTTAATTGGAATAAATTTAAAAATATACTCATTGTAACTATTGTAATCGGTTACTTAATTACTGTATTATTCAAATGTTCACAAATATTTTCTTATCATATTTACTCATATCAATTATGCAGACGATGGAGGGATAGTTAACTAATTTCCGTACCTTTTTGCAGTAAGGCGTGGCCTATGAAATCACGTGAATGCCGGACATAGCAACGGATCACAGAGAATTTACTGTAATATGTAAAAACTTAATTTTATGGAGCATGGGACCAAAAGTATTTCTTTTGTGCAGATGGCAAAAATATGAGGTACTTAATTTGTTGTAAAATTTTAAATGAAGTATAAAATAACAATGTACGTTGTCATTATTCTTCTTGATATAAAGACTACACACGCCCTTACCTGTAAATTGAATATTTCATTAATAAATAAACAATAAAATGTATCTGCTTCTATGTCTTCATCGGGGTAAAATACTTCCACGTTTTTTTTTAAGTGTGTACTGTAGTGTAATTTACAACTTCGTGACCAGGCTGGTACGTTTTTATAATTTCAAATATCTGCTGATGTGAAATACACGTTCTTTTATGGTAAATAAGAAAATATATTCTATTTTATTAACAATACGAAAATGATTAATAGGAAGATAAAAGATAATATGGAAGAAAGTGTGTGTAGTTAATAAGCAGAAGAATATTATTTTGTTTTTGTTTTCCGGTCACAGTCCGTCTCTGCACTGTTATTTGCTGCATTACCTGAGGAGATACCCACTCCACCCCTCTCCCAGCGACATTGGTGTGCGGGTTGCATTCCCATTACGTCACAATTTGGTAATGTTTGGCAACCACTGGTCTAGATATTAATGTAATAACTATGTAACCAATTGTATTCAATCAGAATTAGAGTCTGGCTGGGCGGAATAGAAGGCCTACTGACCTTAGCTCTGCCAGATTAAATAAATAAATAAATAAATTATTATGTCTCGTGGGTAATAAAATTGTTGATAAGTTTAATTTAGAACCAAAATATTATATATTACAACATTAGTCCAAACTCGAGCTTCTTGTTACCATCACCCAGATTTGAAACAGACGTGAACAATGGAGGACACGAAAAACAGCTGCGAAGATGCGGGCGTTGTGTTTGATCAGTTCGTCTAGAGGGCGCGCGCAATCAATAGCAGACAGCCTCCGTGTCAACAATGCACTGCACTGGCCACATGCGATAACATCCGGGTGCGTTCATAAAGCCACGTGTTGCCAACTCAACTCTGTAAAAAATTTAGTTTCTCCCCGAGTCAGGAGTATTCTTTACGAGCTGGAAGGGGGCGGTGGAAGAGCCTCCCCGTGTAGGAGTGCGTGAGGGACAAAGAACACACGTTTTACGTCCGCGCGCCCTCTGGAGACCCCCGGAAACTCGGTCCATACGCTTCAGTTGGCCCCATCACCGACAGAGGTCGTGCTACAACCGGATTCTCTTTTAACAATACACTGTCTGGTGTATTCGCAATGTCGCATTACGACGTTAAGCGACTTATGAAGGCATCTCAACTTGTAAGGGAGCATTTCGCTGTTTAACTCTCAAGCTCCGGTACTGTAAATTTGTAATTACAGTGACAATTTTCGTGACATTAAAAGACAGCATTAAAATAAGAAAACGTATATACAGGGTTTTACAATCCTGGGGGATGATATCTCGAATTATGACAAACAATAAATTGTAATAATATTTTCTTCCCAGAAGGGCGGTTTTGAAAAAAAAATATGGTCTTTTGTAACTTGAAATTATGATTAAGTTTTTCATGAAACCGCTCAAAATTGGATTTTTATCTCATGTAGGATGATAGAGTAAGCTATGTATGGCCATGTTACAGTAGTATTTGCATGGAAAATAACACAGATTTCGAATAAATCGCGTTAATAGTCGTGTACACATTGCATGGCAACAGGGCTGTGACACACTGGCAACACTGTTTCTGACGTACGCAAACCAAGTGGCCGAGCTAGGTGTACGGAGCGGACGATACGCTTACATTCACTTCGTCTTTAGTTGCAGGCTACATGCAGTTCGAAGCAGTTCAAACACAAAGAGATGCCACAATTTTCTAATCGTGAGTATCTGGACATGTTATTAATTTTTGGCGAAACTGGTCACAATGCCGCTGCAGCTGCTCGCTTATACTGTGACAGATAACTGGATCATTCATTCATTCATTTATTTTATTCCATAGATCTTACATGAGCAATGAAGGTTTAAGATGTGGAACATGTCAACATTTTACAATATTACAATTATAATTTTTACAAATTTTTATAGTTTTACAATTTAGCAATTTTCTACAATTTTGTACAATTTTTTTTTACATTTTGGCGAGATGTAGTGAGATGAGATGAGGTCCGAGGATTCGCCAAAATATTACCCGGCATTTGCCTTTTCGGTGGGGGAAACCTCGGAAAACCCCAACCAGGTAATCAAATCAAAGGGGTTGATGCCAAGGACTCGCCATAGACCATCCGGCTTCAGTCCCACGGCTGGGGAAAACCTCCGAAGAAACCAAAGTCCAAAGGGGGATCCAACCCAAGCCCGAACGCAGCTCCGGATCAGCAGCCCAGCGAGTCTGCCGACTGAGCTACATCGATGGCTCTACTAAAAGTATACAATACATAGTCAATCAGATTATTAAATTTACAAACGCAAACGATCATTCATAAGTTGAGCTATATTATAATACAAAACAATTTAATTAAATTTAAGGCATAAACAATTCAACCAGTTGTGATATACAGAAATTGATAATACATATCATGCAAACTACTTCAAATTACAAACACAAACAATTTATCAGTAGAGCTATATAGATTACTATTCAATTTAAAGCATATACAATTCATCGGCCAAAACTATACAAATATATACAATACAAAGTAGCATACTTTCATTAAGCTATACAAATTTGTGCAATTAATATCAAGTAGATTAATTCAATTTATAATCATAAACAATTCATCAGTTGAGCTATACATATTACCATTCAATTTGCAGTAGGTCTATATACAATTCATCAGTAGAGCTACACAGACTAGTAATCATTTTAAGAACATATACAATTCATCAGCCAAACTATACAAACATATAAAATCAAATTAGTTCAATTTACAAACTTATTTTCGTTAAGCTATACAATTCATATGAAGTAGATTAATTCAATTTATAAGCTTAAACAATTCATCAGTTGACCTATACAGTATACTATTCAATTTACAGTACATACAATTCATCAGTTATGCTAAACAAAAAATACAATACATAGTAAACAGATTAAGTCAATATAAAAACATATTTTAGTTGAGCTATATAAAATTGTACATGTTATTTAAGTAGAATAATTCAATTCACAAGTATAAACAATTCATCAATTGTGTAGAAGGTATGAGTATGTAGAAATTTGGTTAATTCTTTTCTGAACCTTTTCTCGTTGTTCTTCAAATCTTTAAGATAATTAGCAGGGAACGGATTTATATGGACTAAAAATATATGAAATATGTAAATATATATGTAGTTATTTTTACCAAAATATGGAATTAAATATGGATTTTTACCAAAATATGGAATTAAATATGGACTTAAAATTATAAAAAAATGACTATGTACGTTAAATATTGGTACATTTTAATCAAACTAAACAAAAAATATAATGGACGTACCTTATCTTCCAATGTAGTTTCAACAAAACACAATTTTTATTGTCTGTTACCATAACAATAGGTTACAAACATTTCTTTCAAGTGCTGAAAAGTGAATCTTCTTCTATTGTCTCTGAGGATAGATTTATACTGACTAAAAGAGCGTTCGACATCACAAGAAGTAACTGGTACATAATTCAATTTCACAATGTCTGCTGGGGATAAGTCCAAGTTAATCTTCACTGTTGATTCACCACTCATCACAGCAACAACCTTTTGTAGTTCTTCATATCCAGGGTTTTTTGAAAGTACAGTGTCCACCTTAGCTCTTACTGCATCTGCAACTTTACCTCTACCACGATTCAGTTGTTCCACAGTACTATTTATAATTTCAAAACTTTCAGATAGTGAAAGGTGCCTATTTTGGAGACTTTTGAGCGTTTTTATGATGCATGAAAATGTATGCTGAATGTGAGCTAAGTCATTCTTCACACTTATGTCACAGGTAACTGTTTTCGCAGTATCAATTGAGACTGCATCTTCAGAGTCCAATGCAAGGAGAACATTGTTAATAGAGTCTATATGTTCGGCATAATATTCAACTGCTTCTAGCCATGTACCCCATCTAGTTAAAATTGGCTTTGGTGGCAATGGAATTTCAGGGTACATTTCTTTCAACACGTTAACTCTACTGGGAGCTTTGAGAAATACTTTTTTCACTGATGAAATCAACAAATCTACTTTAGGGAAATTGTCTCTGACCACTTCTGCCACACGATGAAATGCATGCGCCACACAAGTAAAATGAGTCAATTTAGGATATACAACAGATAATGCTTGTCCAGCTTTGACCATATAAGGGGCAGCATCGCTAATAAAGAATAACACATTATCGTACATAATACCCTTTGGCCACAGGATACCCATAGCTTCGTTGAACAGTTTAACTATAGTTTTGTTATTGCACTTTTCTAGAACATCACAATGTAAAAGAATTCGTTCAGAATATTGTTCACTTAACAAACCGATAACTACATTACCAACAAGTCTACCTTCTTTGTCGGGAGTCTCATCAATGGAAACCCAAATTGAACTATCTTTAATTTCATCTCTTATCTTCTGTATTGTCTCATCGTAGATGGATGGAGCATACGTCTTCCTAAGTGTTGACTCATCCGGGATTGTATGTTGAGTATATTTTTCAAGGAATTCCCTGAAGACCTTATTCTTTAGTTTGTAGAGAGGAATATCAGCAGAGATGAGAGAACGGCACAGGTCGATGTTAAACTCAGATCTTACATTCGATGTTGTTGGTTGTGTTAAAAACAATTGTCTCTGCTTGGAATTTAGTTGTTTGTTGGCCTGATGTTTACTAGTTGTAATGTGTTGTTGCACCAGGAACTTTTGTGTAGATGATACTGCACACTGACACAAATTACAAAATAATATTTTATTGTCAGTTGATAAACCATCTTCTTTAAATTCTGAAATGTAACTTGTTAGTTTTGATTTTAAATTGACTGAATGACGTACTTTTGGCATATTTACCGTCTTTATAGTATGATTTACAAAACTGAACCTATGTGTACTCTGACTGGCATTTAACTGTTGAGCTGCACAACTGAAGTCTGTTAAAAATTTTAAATTAAATTAATACAGTTTTGTAACTTACTTTCCCATTGTTGATAGGACTGCTAATTTTCAAATAACTCTGATGTTAAAGGGATTACTGAACATGTGTTTAAATCTCTATTGTTGAAATGTATTTTTAAAAGTTAATGGAATTTTGTTTTGTTTTATTGTTAAACCTAATATAATATGGACTGTTTTATATGAAATATGGAAAATATATGGAAATTAACGAAAATATGTACTAAACTCTAAAATATGGAAAAATATGGAAAATAAAAGTAGGATTTTTCAACCCTACACATTGTGAAACATAAAGATAATGCAAAATATAAATTATATTAGCTTTATAAGTAAATATGTATTTACATATAAATCCTTTCCCTGATAATTAGGCAGTGCATTGAAGACTGTTATACATGAATAGCGAACTCCTTTTTTAAAACAACTTAGACTAACAGAGGGTAGATAAAGATCTGATTTATGTCTTGTATTAAAATGATGAATGTCTTGATTAGTACTGAATTTATCTTGGTTCTTAGTATACAGCATCATTAGGGAAAGAATGTATTCACAAGGTAGAGTCAAGATTTCTAAGTTTCGGAAAATATTTTTACATTACGTCCTTTTATGCACACCGGCCATTATTCTTATAGCTTTCTTTTGTAAAACAAAAACAGGATTGTGAAAGTTGTAGACACGCAACTGTTGGACACTTTTAAAAATATCTTTAAAAGACTCTGTAGAGAATGGTGTGTACCCCACTTTAATGTGTATCATTATCATTTAGTTTCAAAGTTATTTCTTCCAAACATTGTATTGTAATTGAGTTGGAGTGACATCAACTGTGTGATCCTTGATGTAAAATAATACTGTATTGAAAGGATTAATTTTGTTTTATGCATAATTTTTCATTCTACTGTATTATTGATGAAATTGCCTTCAAATGTAACGGAAACTACATGTTTGTTCGTACTAAATTTAGTTCTGAAATGATACAATAACGAACGTTTCATCATAGATAACGAATAACATAGTTCATGTAATTAACATGTTACTATTACATAAATTTTGATTTGATTGCATTCTCAACAGATGGTTTTATTTACAAAACGGTATGTGTGTACATCCTCTCAAAACCCCTGCCAAGTAGGTGATTGGAGCGGCATTCAGGATGCAATGACCTCGCGAAGTAAATACTGCTACTGTCTACTTTTTCTAGTGTTTATAAATGATCTTGCCCCCCTTAAAAAAGATGTAGGTCACCCCATATTATTTGCAGATGACACAAGTATAGTAATTACAGCCAATAACTCCAACACATTCCAATCTTCAACAGAGGAAATTCTCTTCAAAATATGTGACCGGTTCTCAGTCAATAAATTGGTATTAAATTGTAACAAAACTAACATAATTCAATTTAAATCCTGTCCAAATTCAATGACGCAAATTTCTACCGCAATAATTAACAATAGATCCCTATTAGAAACAACAACAACCAAATTTCTTGGCTTCAAATCGATAATGTGTTAAATTGGAAAAATCATATTAAAGAAATTACCCCCAAACTAAATTCAGCTTGTTTTGCTATTAGATCTATGCAAAAGATACTAAATATCAATACCTTAAAAACAATATACTTTGCATACTTCCACTCGGTAATGAGTTTTGGAATAATATTCTGTGGAAATTCCACAGATAGTAACAGTATATTTCTATTACAAAAAAGAGTAATTAGAACAATAGTAGGTGCCTAATCTAGGGAATCGTGTAGGACTATTTTCAAAAACCTACAAATAATGCCCATGGCTTGTCAGTATATCTTTTCATTAATAGTCTTCCTCGTATGTAATCGTGAAAACTTTGTAACTAATTCAACAGTTCATAGCATAAATACACATAAAAAAATGACTTTCATACTCCATCGGCAAGTCTATCGTGCTATCAAAAAGGAGTGCGTTATATGGCAGTAAAATTTTTTAATAACCTCCCTATCGATATAAAAAATGAAACTTAAAACATAAGATTATTTAGTGCCAAATTAAAGAAGTACCTAATTTCTCACGCCTTCTATTCTGTAGGTGAATTCACGACATTCAATAACACTGCATGAAATTGATACTAAAACTTTGTGTTGTACTAGTAGACTATATTGTAAATCTCGTCTGTATATATTTCATCTAGACTGTGACTATAAATTAAGATTTTATAATAGTATTAAGTTTTTTGACTTGTTCCATATTCTAGCTGTAAGCATGTATGAATACCATGGAATGTTAATAAATACAATACAATAGAAAGTTGCAACATTCTCTTTCTCGAAATATTACAAAAACTATTGGTCGTATAAAAAATATTATTTGACAAAACGTTCCCAAATGATATGATCTGTTATGTATGTGAAGGATTGTAAAAGGTTACCTTCCACTCTGTATACAGAGATGCCAACCATAGACGGATAAAGCACAAGAAATGATTACTTCTTTAGTTACTTGTAACTGTTTTATTTTACAGTACTTTATCAACTACGTTGGTTGTCTAGCGTCTGAGTGAGATGTTGGTAATAATCCCAGGGAAATGAGTCAGAATTCAGCGCCGAATGTTTACTCTTTATGGGTTGAGGGAAAACCCCGGAAAAAATCTCAACCAGATAACTTGTCGCAACCAGGATTTGAACCCGGGCGTCATTCTTTGTAGATTTCGATTATTGTACATAGATTGGAAGTGAAACAACCCGCATATTGAAAAAAACGATAGGGCACACTTAAATGAATACAAAACCTTTGTTACGTTTTGTGAATAAATGCATTAAAATAATATGATCAGGAAATTAAGTTTCAAGTTTCGGCAGTCTGGCAACAACGCCGCTAACACACCCATCTTTCTTCTCGTAATACAGATGTAAGAGGTCATCGAACTCAGGTCTGTCTAGCTACGTGAGCTCCCTCTCTGACTACGAGATTGCAATCTGGTTGCTTTGTTCAGTGACTTCAAATTAAAGGTTTTAAAATTAAATTCATACGAAATCCACGCTATTGAAATACGCCAGAGGGATAAACGATTCTTTATTAGGTTTTTTTTATCAATATTGGACAAAATTTAAGATCCTACTCGCAATAATTACCGAATAAGAGGATGTTAAATATTTGACCAATAAAATGGTAAGTAAAGACGTATTTCAACCATGGCTCCTTATCCTATATATATTTTTCTTTCCAAATATATATGATAAGACTTTCTTGTGTTAAATTCTATTGTACCTCGTTTACATGTTTCGACCTATTTATGGGTCATCTTCAGAACTGGTCGTTGTTGGTCTTGGCGCCTCTTGTTTCCTGTGAGGGTGCGTTCGTAGTGTAGAGTCAAAGAGTGTGTGTGTTCTGAAATTGAGTTGTGTGTTGAGAATATCGTTGGGGTGTGTTTTTGTGTGTCTGTATATTTCGTATTGTTCTAGTTTGGCTTTTGGTTGGCTTTGAGTTTCTGGCTTTTTGGTTGGATGTGTAGTATTTCCATGTCTGTGTTGATGTCTCTGTAGGTGTGGTTGGCATTTGTGATGTGTTCTGCATATGTGGAGGTGTTTTGTAATTTTGCTGTAACTGTGATGTGATCTTTGTAACGTGTTTGAAATGATCTGCCTGTCTGTCCTATGTAGAAGTTATTAAAGGTGTTACATTTGAGTTTGTATACGCCTGTGTGGTTGTATTTGTTTGTTTGTGTTGTTTGTGTGATATTTCCTAGTTTACGTAAATGGATTAACTACTTTTCTTCCCTCCTGTACCTAGTAAAGTGATTTGCTTGTATATTATGCCAGTATCATCGAACTCCAGTCGTGGAAGGGGGTATCAACCCTTGATCCAAAGGTATAGCCAGGTTAATATTAGAAATGTTAGTAAAAAAAAATGATGTCCCTTTATTAGCGTTTCTCTTGTGAAAATGTCATAACATAAAATATAAAGTAATTCAAACGGTTTCGTCAGCCTATGGCATAGTGCTGTGCAGGGATCCAGGGTGATTATGTTTTTCGTACAGTGTAAAACAGTGCAATCCCGTAGCAAGTGTTTTCTCTAGTGTGTTATCAATATGCAATTGTTGGCACCAAAAGTGTCCGTAACATGTGATGTGCACATGCCAGTATTCCCATGTGCTGCTTTACATTACTATCCATTTCACGAAATAGTTTCCAAGTGGCGATCTCCAATTACTCGCAGGCCTGATTTGTGAAATTTGTCTATCTATCTGAATACCTCTTTGTATCTGCCTCTGTTTGCCCATTATTCGAACAAAAGATTCATTATAAAATAAACGTAACTAAAATTATTTTGTGTGGGATTTCTATTCTTTTGGTTTTCATTTCCTTCTTTCATTTCGTCTTACTTTTCCGTCTGTATCTCCTTTCTTTTTTATTTATATTTATCTATTTTTTTAGTATTTTTTTTCTCCTTTGTATTCATTTCTATATCCGTCATTTTCGGTTGTTTTCTGATTACCATGGCAACATTTATAGCCAATTTCCTATCTTCTTTTGTCTATATATATATATATATATATATATATATATCCTTTTCGTTTGTTTTCTGGTTACCATGGCAACATTTATAGCCTATTTCCCATCTCCTTTCGTCTATATTATATATATTTATTTCTATATCCGTCATTTTCGGTTGTTTTCTGGTTACCATGGCAACATTTAGAGCCTATTTCCCATCTTCTTTCGTCTATATTATATATATTTATTTCTATATCCGTCATTTTCGGTTGTTTTCTGGTTACCATGGCAACATTTATAGCCTATTTCCCTTCATTTTCGGTTGTTTTCTGGTTACCATGGCAACATTTAGAGCCTATTTCCTATCTTCTTTCGTCTATTTATTTCTATATCCATCATTTTCGGTTGTTTTCTGGTTACCATGGCAACATTTAGAGCCTATTTCCCATCTTCTTTCGTCTATATTATATATATTCATTTCTATATCCGTCATTTTCGGTTGTTTTCTGGTTACCATGGCAACATTTATAGCCTATTTCCCATCTCCTTTCGTCTATATTATATATATTTATTTCTATATCCGTCATTTTCGGTTGTTTTCTGGTTACCATGGTAACATTTAGAGTCTATTTCATATCTTTTTCGTCTATATTTCCTAATTTGTTTCCCTTGTATTCATTTCTGTATCCGTCATATTCAGTTTTGTGGTTACCATGGCAACGTTTAAAGCCTATTTCCTGTACTTTTTCGTCTATATTTAATTGCTTTTAAGGAACCCGGAGGTTCATTGCCGCCCTCACATAAGCCCGCCATCGGTCCCTATCCTGAACAAGATTAATCCATTCTCTATCATCATATCCCACCTCCCTCAAATCCATTTTAATATTATCTTCCCATCTACGTCTCGGCCTCCCTAATGGTCTTTTTCCCTCCGGCCTCCCAACTAACACTCTATATGCATTTCTGGATTCGCCCATACGTGCTACACTTTTTCGTCTATATGTTTTTTTTTTTTTTTTTTCCTTTGTATTAATTTTTATTCGGTTGTTTTAAGGTTACCATGGTAATGTTAAGAGTTCATTTCATGTCTTCTAAGTCTATATTTGTTTTTTTTTCCTTTGTATTCATTTCTACACTCATGGCATGTATATATATATATATATATATATATATATGTACAGTATGTATATGTGTATGTATGTACAGTATGTGTACTGTATGTATAGTATGTATATGTATGTATGTAATGTATGTTATGTTATGTATGTATAGTATGTGTATGTATGTATAGTATGTGTATGTATGTATGTATGTTATGTATGTATGTATGTATAGTATGTGTATGTATGTATAGTATGTTATGTGTGTATGTATGTATAGTATGTGTATGTATGTATGTATGTATGTTATGTATGTATGTATGTATAGTATGTGTATGTATGTATAGTATGTTATGTATGTATGTATGTATAGTATGTGTATGTATGTATGTACAGTATGTGTATGTATGTATGTTATGTATGTATAATATGTGTATGTATGTATGTATGTTATGTATGTATGTATAGTATGTGTATGTATGTACAGTATGTGTATGTATGTATGTATAGTATGTGTATGTATGTATGTATGTATGTTATGTATGTATGTATGTATAGTATGTGTATGTATGTATAGTATGTTATGTATGTATGTATGTATAGTATGTGTATGTATGTATGTTATGTATGTATGTACAGTATGTGTATGTATGTATGTTATGTATGTATAATATGTGTATGTATGTATGTATGTTATGTATGTATGTATAGTATATGTATGTATGTACAGTATGTGTATGTATGTATAGTATGTGTATGTATGTATAGTATGTGTATGTATGTATGTTATGTATGTATGTACAGTATGTGTATGTATGTATAGTATGTGTATGTATGTATGTTATGTATGTATGTATGTATGTACAGTATGTGTATGTATGTATAGTATGTATATGTATAGTATGTGTATGTATATGTGTATGTATGTACAGTATGTGTATGTATGTATGTATAGTATGTGTATGTATGTATAGTATGTGTATGTATGTATGTATGTATGTTATGTGTGTATGTATGTATAGTATGTGTATGTATGTATAGTATGTGTATGTATGTATGTTATGTGTGTATGTATGTATGTAATGTATGTTATGTGTGTATGTATGTATAGTATGTGTATGTATGTATAGTATGTGTATGTATGTATGTGTATGTGTGTATGTATGTGTATGTAATGTATGTATGTAATGTATGTTATGTGTATGTATGTATGTACAGTATGTGTATGTATGTATGTATGTATATACAGTATGTGTACGTATGTTATGTATGTATATACAGTATGTGTATGTATGTTATGTATGTATGTACTCGTATGTCAGTGCGCAGTTATAAAATCCGACCTCTCCTCCCCTCTGCGTCTTGATGGCATGGTGCTCAGGATGGGATGTTACTTCTAGCTGTAATAATCCCCTCACACCCAGTGTTTCAGTTTGCCTTAGAGCCTCCTAACTTGTTCAATAGTTTTTGGACTGACAGCGTCTCTCACTCGGCGAAACTTCCAGAGAGGGAAAACAATTGAATAGAGAATAGTTATTCCATTGCTCACCAGTTGCCGTGCTAACTGGCATTAGCTAAGACGATTGAAAATCTATAGCTGATTTGAATTATTGAACCGAAACATTTTATAAGTCCAATAAAGGCGCTTTTATTGTCTTTTTATGTGAACTTGGCCTCTTTCGTCATAACTATAGGATGTTTCGCAGCATACAGTCCTGTTTTAATGAAATAAAGATAACATCTACAAGGACTCTGCATTTCAAGTCTTTAGTCTTATTATTATCATTAATTTTTCTAAATAGATTTACAAAACCTCTGATGGCAATTACATTAATATTCTCATTATAGAAATATATTTTAGATTTATATATATTTTTTTTTCTCCCTGTAACATAGTCCTAGTAAGCTTATATTAAATTAATTTTCATCATTTTACTAGCTAACTCAAATCTTAAATTAATTATAATTGATTGAATTAAATTAGCTCATAAAATAAGTTACTACTTTACCTTATAGGTTTATCTAAATTTAAATAAGTATGTAGTCTACTAGTCTTTAAAACTTCAAAACTTAACTGAAGAATATAGCTTGAGAACCTTTTAAGTGTAGTGTAAATATTTGTAATTTAAATATGTATTGTATTGATTAAGGCTGGCTGAATGGAAGAGAAGGCCTTATGGCCTTAACTCTGCCAGCGAAAATAAAACATTATTATTATTATTATTATTATTATTATTATTATTATTATTATTATTATTATTATTATTATTATTATTATTATTATTATTAGTCCTCATATCTTACTCCATGTTTCCCCCTGTAATCTTCTCTCCATTTTTTTGTCTTTCTTTTCTAATTCTTTCATATCTCGTGACTCACCACTATGAGTAGTGGTCAGCGCGTCTTGCTATCGAAGTAAGAGCCTCTGGTTCAAACTGTTACTAGAACAAGTTGGGGATTAATTATTCCAAAACTTCTCTGTATAGGACAATCTAGGCCAACGTCAAGGTTCTCCAGTTCATTTCATTGTGACGCCATTTTCATGTTTATCCTCACATCTAAAGCCACATGTTTGGTTACATTTCACCCAAGTTACTGTCCAGGGTCGTTGAAACGGGGGGAAATCACGTCACACTTATCGGGGCCCTTTTCTTTAAATTATTTTAAACAGTTGTATAATATTATGTAGACGTTCAATTGAGTGGCTCAATACCAGAGTTGCCTAAACCAGAATTATGTTGAAAAAGTTATAGGAGTCTAAACTTAGACGTCGTTTGTTAAAATTATATGCCTACTGTATATACTATTTGAATCGGTCCATACAGAAAGGGCTTCAGTCACAAATTTTAAAAAACGAGATATAGATGGAAATCATATATTTATGGCCTGTGCAGAAAGGTATTCAGTCCAATGTTTGGAAAGATAGAAACTGAAGCGTCAGGCTCAGAGATCTATGCAGAAAGGAATAGAGTAGGCATTTACTGAATGTTTTCTTTAGTTTTCTCAAAACTAGGTTTAATTGACTAAAGCCCTTTCTGTATGGGGCGATTCATTTATGATCCATACAATACATTAATACAAAAATAACAAGCTACAACGAATAAAAAGCTCCAAGAAAATTATAAAATATATCGCAAACTTGAAATTTGATATCATAGATTCAGGAAACTACAAAAATATAAATTACATGAAAACCCAATACTGTGTTATTTACTGTTTATTTATTTTTTATTTAATTGCGTATTCATTTATTTGTTTGTTTATTTAATTATTTATTTACTAATTCATTCGTTCGTTCATTCATTCATTCATTCATTCATTCATTCATTCATTCATTCATTCATTCATTCATTCATTCATTCTAATGAAATTAATGACCATCAGGCTTTCTCTTCTACACGGCCAGGATTATAGATCCAAAAAACAAATGCAGAGAAAAAATAAATAAATAAGAAAAAGTAATAAGACTGCAGTAAACTAGATAAACTAGATAAGAAAAGAAATTTACATTCACTTCTCTTTCTCTTCGAAATCTTGAACTCTTCTATTCCTTCGTACCTGTCGTCTCGCTTCACTTACCTTTCTTCCCACCACAATCTGAACACACGCTCTCGCCATGAAACAATACTAACAATACCATCCCATCGCACCTCCTCATACTCATCCTCTTTCACAATAGCCCTGCCAAGACTCTGGAATTCGCTACCTGCTAGCATCAGGGACTGTCGAAATAAAATTGAATTCAAACGAAAACTTACTAGGCACTTGGTCAGTAGTTGATTTCTTGTAAATAGTTTCTTTAATTTATCACAAAATATTTCAATATTCAGTAATTTCATCACTATACAATTTTGTTATTCTAGATTTAATTTGTAATTCAGTAAATATACAATATCCTTTGTTTCTCTATGATAAATTTTCTAGCTTTAATTATTCAGGTAATCTTATCGTACTTTGATTTTATTGTAATTGTAATTGTAAATTTAATACTAATTGTAATGTTATTTGTAATTGTAATTATAAATGTAATACTAATTGTAATTTTATTGTTCATATTGTAGTTGGAATCTCCTGGTAGAGGGGCAGAGAAGGCCTGACGGCCTTATCTCTACCAGGTTAAATAAATGAATACTAATACTAATACAAGTACAAGTGCAAAAGTAAAAGAAATGGATAAACAGAGAGACAACATAATTGAAATTGGATAACTACGTGTACATTTTTTTGTGTTTTGAATGAAAAATTCCTCCTTTTCTTTATTAGACAATATTTGTATGTTGAAAATTTCTTTCAACCTCACAAGAAGTAAATGGTGGGAAATGAAAATTTAGAATATCATAGATGTCTACATTGTCACAACACTTCTGTCTGTCGTAGTCCATCAAAATAATATTCCTTAGTCAATGCCCCAGAATACCGTGAATATTTCTTTAGAACACAGGACAACTTGGCCTTAGCATTTTCAGTAGCTGACACTGCTTGTGTTTAACTCGTGTGAGTCCCGAATATATAAGTTTCCATCCTTTCATTAACCTTTTCCTGACTAGATGGCTACTGAAGTTAGTGATATTACTACATCTGGTGGTGGGATTCCTACGTTTGGTATACGCTATCTGAAGGCAGGAAGACACTCTTTGACTATCGAATGGTGGTAATTCGTAAGATTTTCGAAAAATACACCCCGAATGTCCTATCACTCAAGGCGGGATGGCCAGAAAAATCGCCCAACCCAGTTAGGCTTACAGGTAGACATTTTCCAGAAGTTATTCCATATTAGTTTGGTAGTTACTAAGTTTGTGATAATTATGAATTATTGTTCTTTATATTATTCGTTAATAGAAAATTAAACTTACTGAAGCCAAATAAGATCTGTGTGGTAGTTGCTAGTGAATGTAGAAATATACAGTTATATCTGAAATCAAAGGAGATCTTTGTTGGCCCTAGAAATACTTCCTGGTGAATATAATAATAATAATAATAATAATAATAATAATAATAATAATAATAATAATGTTTTATTTTGGCTGGCAGAGTTAAGGCCATAAGGCCTTCTCTTCCACTCAACCAGCCTTAATCAATACAATACATAAATTTAAATTACAAATATTTTCAGTACACTTAAAAGGTTCTCCAGCAATATTCTTCACTACACATTTATTTAAATTTAGATAAATCTATAAGGTAAAGTAGTAACTTAATTTATGAGCTAATTTAATTCAATGAATTATAATTAATTTAATATTTGAGATAGCTAGTAAAATGATGAAAATTAATTTAATATAAGCTTACTAGGACTATGTTACAGGGAGAATATATATATTTCTATTTCTATAATGAGAATATTAATGTAATTGCCATTAGAGGTTTTGTAAATCTATTTAGAGAAATTAAAGATAATAATAATAAGAATGGACAGATGTTAGTTTCATTATAAGTAACAAATATTAATCAGCAATTCATCTGTTAAGTAAGAATTTATGTAATTTTGACCTAAATGAAGCTATTGTCCAACAACCCCTTATATCACTCGGAAGCGAGTTCCAATTTCTAGCAACTGAAACTGTATAGGATGAAGAATATAAAGATGTCTTGTGGTAGGGTATAATGAGTAAATTGTTATGATGAGATCTTGTACTTAGCTGATGATATGCGGATAAATTTTGAAAACGAGAAGCCAAATAGATTGGGGTAGTGGTGCGCAGAATTTGAAATAAGAGAACAAGAGAATGCAGGGCTCGTCGATCGCTTAGCCTTAGCCAAGACAGAGTTTGGAAAGACGGGGAAACATGATCATACTTACGAATATTACAAATATAACGGACGCACGCATTATGCACACGCTGTAGCCTGCTGCTCAAATTTGCATTTAGGTTACTTAATATAATATCGCAGTAGTCAAAGTGTGGCATCACGAGTGTTTGTACAAGGATTAATTTTAATTTATCAGGAAGAAAGTTCTTCAGTCGCTTTAATGAGTGAATAATGGAAAATATTTTTTTGGAAGTGTGATTCATTTGTTCATTCCATTCCAGGTGACAATCCATATAAATGCCAAGGTTCTTCACAGTCGTACTGTATGGAATAGTAGTATAATTTACAATTATCGGTGGCAAATTTTGTTTGTCACACTTCGATCTTTGATGTTCTACAGGGTGATTCACGAGGAGTTACCGCCACTTAAGTAAAATATTTCTGAATACATTTTCAGCAAACAAAAAGTCTTATAAACATGGGTTCTATTCTCAATATTTTCAGAGTTACACTAAGTTGTTAAAAAATATCTTTTCCCTTTAGTATTAAGGGTATAAAAATATTACAAGTAGAGAATGAACTATTCAGAAATATCATTTCTTTTATTGACTAATATTCTGAAGCTAAAAATATGTTGTGAATTCCATAGCTGCTTCGTACAGATTTTTATTTATTTATTTTTTTTCGATTTCTAACTAGGCTACAAATTCCATTATTCTTACGCATTTATCACAAAAATTATTATAATTCACGCCACTCTTGTAAACTCTACATTAAGATGCAAAATTGAACTGTCAAGAATCGAGTTGCAAGAAGTTGTATGATCTATAACAATTTATTGTTGCCGATATGTGAGTATGAATAGTGTAATTTTTAATTAAAGCTTGAAAAAAGAAGGAAATAAGGAATTAAGAACACATTTTTAAATTCAGAATATTAGCCAATTAAAGAAATGATACTTCTGAATAATCCAGTCTTTATTTGCAATATTATTTTACTGTTATAAGTAAAGAAAAATGAAGTATTTTATAAACAACTTCATATTAGTGTAACTCTGAAAATACTGAGAATAATACACATGTGTAATTGACTTTTTTGCTCCCTAAGTGGTGATAACTCCTCGTGAATCACTCTGTATATTGTGGAAATATTCAGTTTTATTTGAAACCAAAATGATCTGTGTTTTAGCAGGTTATACCGGTTGTTCTGTATGGTTGGGAAACTTGGACTCTCACTTTGAGAGAGGAACAGACATTAAGGGTGTTTGAGAATAAGGTTCTTAGGAAAATATTTGGGGCTAATAGGGGTTGAAGTTACAGGATAATGGAGAAAGTTACACAATGCAGAGCTGCACGCATTATATTCTTCACCTGACATAATTAGGAACATAAAATCCAGACATTTGAGATGGGCAGGACATGTAGCACGTATGGGCGAATCCAGAAATGCATATAGAGTGTTAGTTGGGAGGCCGGAGGAAAAAAGACCTTTGGGGAGGCCGAGACGTAGGTGAGAAGATAATATTAAAATGGATTTGAGGGAGGTGGGATATGATGATAGAGACTGGATTAATCTTGAATAATTTCGAGGGAAAAATTGTTCCGGAGCCGGGTATCGAACCCGGGACCTTTGGTTTGACGTACCAACGCTCTACCACTGAGCTACCCGGGAACTCTAACCGACAACGATCCAATTTTTCCCTCTATATCCACAGACATCAAAGTGGGCTGACAACCGTCAAGTAACCAACTTCGAGTGCACACTAACTCCGTGTGACTTAAATTGTGGTTTTCTGTTAACGAACAGTGACGTGTATTATGCAAATCAATATATCAAATTATTCAAATCAACTTTACAGGAAGTTATACCTGAAATATTGATTTGCATGGATTAATCTTGCTCAGGATAGGGACCAATGGCGGGCTTATGTGAGGGCGGCAATGAACCTCCGGTTTCCTTAAAAGCCAATAAGTAAGTAAGTTATAGCAGGTACAGTTCCGGTTAAGAATTAAATGCATCTGTTAGAATATGAGACAATATTTAACTAAACGAGAACCACTTTTCATACTCGTCAGAAATTATAATATACTCGTATGTCTATTGTTTTATTTAGTAAGGTCCTGTTGCCAACTATAGGAATCACCTTGGTTACTGTATTCGTGTAACTTTCCTTGTAACAGTCTTATTGCTCAGACCACTTCAGGAAGGAACTCCTTGTTCTAGTAGGATGGTAATGATGATAAAGAATTCTGAGAAACTTAAGCAAGATGACAGGTGAAACTACTACACTCGAAAGTTTCCGATTATCTGTAACACATTTCACTCAACTCGCTTGAATTTCAACTTACACATTTTTTCTGTGAAAAACACACCTTATCCCTCCCGATAGTCTAATTACATCGATTTTGTTTCTGCATCAGAAAGCTTAGACACTCTTTCCGTTTACAGTCGCTCGTACTCATGTGTGCAATATTTAAAGTTTTGTCTTTGTGACTGCTGTTAAGAAGTATCTTACTTATCTTCATACATTGCCGAGTCTTTTATCAAGTTTTGAAAATGCAGCCACCTGTTACAAATGGACGATAAAAGTTTTTACACTCCTGGAATTACATTCCGTTCAGAAACTCTGCAAATAGTTCTCAAGGAATTGTTTCGTCTTCTAAGCAGTTTTCCGATTCCTTCGCCAAAACAAACTGAATATAAAGGAACAGTTGCGACAAAAATCTAGAGAACCTGCATTATTCGCATATGTATCCAAGATTCAAGTGGCACAGTGCAAAATTTATGAAGACTATTGAAGACAAAAACTTTGTCTATGATTTATCATGATGATTTTCAACAAATTACTCAAGGTGTTGGGGATATATTCTTTCGTAATAAGTTCATAACCAGCTAAACAAAAGTGAGAATCGGCCTTTATGAAAACATTTTAAGGGTAATTATAATGCTTGAAGTCAAATTCCATACCGAGAAATGTGAACACAGATTATTAAAATAAAACTATGCAATTCGAAAACAACAGTGACGAAGCTCTTAAGAGACTTTTAGCCTACCAATAAAAAAAGAGTTATACCTGGTAACATTAGGCATATAGGATAGTAATAACGATGATATCGCAACACTATTTCACTCCGATCCTTCCTTATATTAACTTCACTGTTCACAGTGATTCCAGGATGGTGAGTTCAGTGTGAAGCTTGTGACAGAAGCTTCTAAAGGGATGGTTACGACTTGACTCGCAAGCTTGATTGGGGACCGGGGAGGGGGTATCGATTCGCTGCATGTTGATACGAAACGCAGCTAGGTTCACCTTCACAATAATACATTGCGTTATATTGGTGTTCTGTGAATGCGCTGCGTTCTTGAGTGTGTTTAATCAAAAGTACATGCATGTGTATTACAAATTAATTATGTGTAAAATGGCTCAAACTGAGATAACATTGAGATTATTTTGTATAATTAAAAGAGAAACCCTTTTTAAGTTGGACGTATGAAACAAAATGTGCTTACAAAGATAGGAGGTAAACACCATATTTATATTTTAAAATAGCGGATGGAGGAAGACGAATATAAATTTTCAATTGTTATGGTATAAGAAATATTTTTAACTAACAGGGTGCGCTGAGACAAATAAGCTATTGGCCTATAGTTGCACCTGCATTCTGTTTGGGGGTGAAAATGAAGTGGTCATCATCTTCTTGTAGGGTCTGTGTTACAAACAATTTTGATATACAGGAGACATAATTTTATTTTTACTTCAATTTTTATTGTACCTGCGTTTCTGAATGTACTTGACTCCCATCCCTTTCACTAATGTCCTTGCTAACGTCGCCACACAAACTTACGGCCGCTGTTGCTAGCAGTGAAGTAAACAGTACAGAGTACAGTGCGTTTCAGAAATATGTTGCATTTTCTATAGAAGAAAAAGCTTATATTATTGAAGTTTATTTTCACACAGGTATCGTGTGTAGTACAACTGAATTTATCTGTGTGGACTGAACACAAGTGAAGATTAGAGTTACCGAAAGTACGGCACCCTATAATATGGTACGGCACTTAACAGCATTACTTAAACAAGAGTTTTGTTTTACTGTTTGTAGGTATGAGGACGATGATAGAAACTGGAATTACAATATAACCGAATGTGAACAACAGTTTTTTTTTTCCACAATTTCCTGATTATATCATTACGGAATATTTTCGTAAAAATGTCATTAATCTTGTAGATAAATTTAGAGCAACAGGGTGTACAGAAAGGAAGAAAAGTGTAATATGGCCAACAAAGGTGACAGAAGATGCTGTAGAAGATGCTAGAGAAAGGATACAGCGAGGTCGTAATAAGTCGGTCAAGAAGTTAGCTGTAGAAATTGGGTTACTTACGGAAGTGCTCACAAAATTCTCAGGAATAAATTAGGTTAGTAATATGCTGAATAAAGTAGACATTGCATAATTTATATAACCGCCTGAAGACTTGAGTTTGTGAAAAACAAAAATTGTTACTATTCTACTGTTATTTAATAAAATACTATAAAAGTAATAAACAAACTGAAAATCTTAATACTATATTTCCCTCTAATATAAATGGATACACTATTTTTCTCTCCTCCTATAGCTAGTAAAATTATTTGTTTACATATTGAGTTAGTAACACCAAACTCCTGTAATGGAAGGGGATAGCTGTGTTTCCGAGTATAGCCAGGTTAATGTTAAAAATGTTGGTAAAAATAAACTGATATCCCTGTAGAAGTCAAGAAGCATCTGCTGCAAAAAAAGATTTGAAGTAAGTTGACTTTTTCAGTCTACCCAGTATTTAAACCTTAGCTTCTCCATCGGAAAACATGACTGATATGTGCAATAAGGCAATTAGGGAAGTATATTAGGTCCAGAGCATAGTTAAGTAGACAAAAATGTTTCGGTGGAATAATTTATAATTTAATTTCATAGTTATTTCAAGTTTTGACCGCAATTATTATTTTTTTTTTGTTAAGTTTATTTATACACGCTTTAAAATCTGTGTTCATATCGCCTGTTTAGGATCAGTACGTATACCAGTAGACTTTTTGTACCATTGTTGAGTTCCCATTTCTATTATGTATTGTAGTATTAGTATTAGTAGTATTAGTATTAGTATTTATTTATTTAACCTGGTAGAGATAAGTCCGTCAGGCCTTCTCTGCCCATCTACGAGGGGATTACAACTATAATATGAACAATAAAATTACAATTAATATTAAATTTACAATTACAATTACAATAAAAATTAAAGTACGACAAAATTACCTGATTAATGAAAGCTAGACAATTTATCATAGAAGTTAAGAACAAAGAATATTTTTGTATTTACTAAATTACAAATTAAACCTACAATAACAAAATTCTATAGTGATGAAATTACCGGATATTGAACTATTTTGTGATAGATTAAGAGAACTATTTACAAGAAACCATGTCTGAACGAGTCTCAATTACTGACCAAGTGCCTAGTAAGTTTGCGTTTGAATTCAATTTTATGTCGACAGTCCCTGATGCTAGCAGGTAACGAATTCCAGAGTCTTGGCAGGGCTATTGTGAAAGAGGATGAGTATGAGGAGGTGCGATGGGATGGTATTGTTAGTATTGTTTCATGGCGAGAGCGTGTGTTCAGATTGTGGTGGGAAGAAAGGTAAATGAAGCTAGACGACAGGTACGAAGGAATAGAAGAGTTCAAGATTTCGAAGAGAAAGAGAAGTGAATGTAAATTTATTTTCTTATCTAGTTTAAGCCAACCTATTGCTTCCAGGGATGGAGTAATATGATCATATTTACGAACA